>NC_135773.1:7268877-7435097 GCF_028453695.1 Augochlora pura | reverse complement strand
GAGAAATTCGCGAAAGAAAATCTCTCGCTGCGCGAACGAAACCGACATCGGAAATTCCCAGGATTAATCTGGTACACCTCAGCCGCGAATTCCTTTAACGAGTTTTCGATCGACGCGTCTCTCTAAGGCATACTTGAAATTTCGTTTTTGCCGGTCGACGCCCGCGGACGTTTTACGCGGGGGCCCTCGTTCCCGGCTTATTTCTGAAGTTTGACCCGATAGCCATAAATATTCGCTGCCGGTGACTTTTCGTCGCGGACAAAAAAGATATTAAAAATAATATAGTCACACTATGTTTTATGCCATAAACTACTTGACGACATATGATTCTCAAAATAGTTCAAACCAACTAGAACCAAGTAGTAATTACTTCCAACTTCTGAACAATCTAACCTCAACAACGAAATTTCATTAATAAACTTGATCAACCTTGAATTTCAAATAAAACCTCAATTCAAAAGAATCTCGTGGACTTAAATCCACCTCGTCCAGTACTATTTAATCCAAATTCTATCCGATAATTCAAAATCATCGTATTTACTTGTTAAAAGTTAGATAGTAATTACCCCCAACTTCGGAACAATCTAACCTCAACAACAAAATTTCATTAATAAACTTGATTTGAATCTTAAGAATTTCTGCTGAATTGTTTCTAACTTCTCGATGTAATATTGTCGGTGAGAATTAGTTAGTGAGCCGAGCTGCTCCCGATGAATGGGCCAGGTTAACAGAGAATTAAGTCATGACCTTGGGCTACGGGTCGGCGTCGGCGGAGGTTCGTCGGAAACGAGGGTAACGCTCGCTCGATTAAAGATACACGGATTCGATAGGGAATTACATTTCGCGACAAAAGGGAGCACGGTCGCCCGGCGACGAGCAACGATTTCCAATAGAATTTTAATGAGATAGAAAGTAATGGGGGTGTTCTATTACGTCGCGCGACCCGACAGCGGATACTTGTTATCCGCCGCTTGGTCCCTCTCTCTCTCTCTCTCTCTCTCTCTCTCTCTCTCTCTCTCTCTCTGGCCGCTCTAGCCCCCATTTGCATTCATAATCGTCGCAGAAAGAAAGCACAAAGGCCGCTAATCATCCAACGAATTCGACCTGCCGTGGAAACCAGACATTAAGGAGAGAAGATTTCGCGGCGAGATTAAAGGGAGTTTCTCGTCCGTTGCGTTCATTTCGTCGTTTCCCGGTTATCGTTCACCACCCGAAACAGCCCAGGGGTTGTATCGTTGATAATTGCACGCCCGTGGAAAAAAAAGGAGCGCTTTTCGTCTTTCCCGGCTACGTGACCCAACCGTCAACCCGTTTCGCCGCGGCAACGCCGTGTCCTCCCTCCCTCTCCCCCTCCCACCCTCTCCCGCCCTTCTTTCCTGTCTAGAACGATACTAAAAGAAAATTACAACGGGGCCCTGCCATCTTCCGTAACGCGAGACGATTTACATTCCCGTGTATTCTTGGATAAACGACCTTGCCACCCGGAGAGCGAGTCGGACGGCTTTCTCATTATCCGGCCCGTTACCATAACACCGATCATTATCGTTTCTTCGCAATTTTCGTGCCGGCCACTTTTCCTCCCCTCGCGCTCCAAGTTTCTTCTATTAATTGGCGATGATCGCGCGAACGTTTACCTGTTACCCGAGATTTTGGATGGGGAGGTCTTGCTTTAACACGTTGAGCACCCAAATATGGGTGACACTAATTTCTGACCAATCTTGACGATTCATTTTTATTGTAATAGATTTGAACAAAGTGAATTTGAGTATTGCAACCCCCTATGATAAATGTTAATGTTCTAGTTTCGCTTGAATTAATTAAATTTCTTTTTTTATAATTTTAGTGGTCAATTGTCGGTACTGAACGTGTTAACAGATCGACACGTTATTCGGTCATTATTCCTAACCCTTTGCACTATAATAACGAGTCAGACTCGTGGTGAAGATTTTATGCAAACTGTTCTAAATATGTATATTATTAATTTCTTCTACATTGAAGTAAAAATAAATTCCTCTGTTATCAAAGTATAGAAACGAAGGTAAATAAAAGCAACATAGAGAACAAAAATTGTCTGGTCCTATTATTAAAAATATTAAGGACAAATAAGTGCTAATCGGTCACAGCGTGGAAGAAGCGATAGTGGAAGGGGCAATTAATTGTTTTATATATTCCCCTTGCATTATGGCGAGTCAGACTTGTCATTTCGTATGTAATTTACTAAGTATAAATTTTATATATTTCTTCTAGATTTAAATTTGATTTTTCTGTCATTGAAATCTATATCTTCTGTTACTAAATTCCATATCTTCTGTTACTAAAATCTATATCTTCCGTCATTAAAATCTATATCTTCCGTCATTAAAATCTATATCTTCCGTCATTAAAATCTATATCTTCTGCTATTAAAATCTAGGATCAAAAAGATCAAACGATTTGAATTTTCGTACAGATAACAGAGGAACTGGTATACCAGATACTGACCGGACTATTTTGTTAAAAAGTGTAAAGGGTCGCAGGACGTAATACCGTATTTCTCGAAGCAGTCCGGTACAATATCGGGAAGTTTTTCCCGGCGCTCTTGATCAAACACACTCGGACCAGTCCGCTTCCGCCAGCGTGCAGCGTCTCGGCAAGCGAGCAGCACGCGCCTCCCGATCCAGATTTATCGATTTAAAGGTGGACACGATCCGTACTTTTATTTCCTTTTCGGCGAAACAATAGCTCTCAGGCTCGATCGTCTCCGAGTCGACGCGTAATCTTAGCGATCCGATAATAAATACCAGGCTCGCGCCGGTCGTCCAGCTGCTCTACCCCCCCATTTCGATGACATCCGCGAAACTTTATTGTATCTCTCGGTCGTGTTTACAGTTACGTAGGATAGAAACGGGAATTATTAGAGCGTTTCATAAATTCCCTTTTTTAAATGCGAAATTGAAAGACGATATTTGCTGTATTTTAACGAGTCAGATTTGTGATGGAGATTTATATTAATATTCTGTTAAATATAATTGTTGTTTCGTCCTTTTAAATCGGAATAAAATTCTAGCGCCTTGTGAACAATATTTAACCCTTTGCGGTCGAGTGGCGACTCTAAGGGGCCACTGAAAATCCTGATAACATCCTGATATAACAGAACGTTTCAATCGCGGCGCCTGTTAATAACAAAGCAAGGCAGAACTATTCTTAGTTCCGCGAGCCTCGCCCCTCGCGAGTCGAGAGAAACGGGGCTCGTGTGTATCACTCGAAATAAAGGACTCCCAGGGCCGATGGTAAAAAGCAGCCGAGGCTTGGCTCGCCGTCGGGCGAAATGCCGGCGAGTTAAGTCGTCCACGCGAGATATATACCTCGCGGCCGTAAATCACTGGATAGGTATCTGCTTTTATTAATCCTAAAGTTCATAGCCGGGAGGATTTATTTTCCTAAAGATACCGGCTACGAGTGTAAATTGCAGCGTTTCCTTCGGAACAAGCGCGCCCGTTACTGCTTACGATCTCATTTTTATTGTTTGCGCGTAGAGAGCGTTAAAATCAGAATTCATAATTGTTTTACCGGCGCTTGTTCTATAACGGCGGCAATTGTACAGATATTTATTAGAACTCGCTACGCTGAGTGAAGAACATCAACCCTTAATTCTTTGGGCGGGATTTGTACGCGTTGGATACATTTATGGCGATGTAAAGGAAGATATAGAATGTTACAGTATATTTTAATATGTTGTATATTATTTTATATTAAATATAGTATATTCTATGAAAATTTACTTGCTTAGTTGACTTTATGACTGAGTAACTCTCTTGACGCAATTTCTTCTTCTTTTGACAGTATCGAAATTGCAACATGTGCTACATATACAGATTAATCATAATTATATTAAAATTATTATAATCAGTCATATATATAAAAATTAATTTCGTAAAATTACTTCACCTTCTGTACTCACCGTATTCACTCCAATATCTAAAACAAATGCATCGTACGCGAATCGTAGCACACATTATAATCACAATCATAGTACAGCTGATTACTTCATATAAAATTCTACCTTTACGGTAAAATCGTTCGAGACCGTCTTCCTTTCACGCAGATATTTTAATTGCGACTTTTTTCGGACCGATTACACGCGCGTTTTCGTTTGAGAACCGTGTCCCGTGTTCCGCGAACGGAACGGCAATGAGCCGTTTGATCGATCCGGCAGCTCCCTTGTCGCGCGGCCGCGTTAATAAACGAAACGGACTTGGAAGTTTTTGCGTAATTTTAATATCCAGCATGGTAGTCGTCGCACGGCGGCCGCATTTTTCTAAGGCTCGCAGTTCATTACGACGCTCTCTCTCTCTCCCTCTCTCTCTCTCTCTCGTGATACGTAATTACGGCGCACGGGGAACTACGACATCGTGTCGATCAAATATCTCCCCTGCAGGCGTGCTTGAAAACGAGATCACACAGGAGGGCCGTGAGCGCGCGCGTAATTTCACTCATGCGTAAGTGTACGCTGGAAATCGCGTAATAAATCATTCCTGCCGCATCGAACCGGCATCGAATGTCGGCGGTGGGGGGAGGGGGGTGGGGAAGGGGCGCACGCGTGTGCTCCTTTGCACGGATTTCGTACAACGGTGTTTCATAAAGTCGTTCCCGTTGAAGTGCGATATTACCTCGTTACCCGTTATTAATTCTCGTGCGCTCGGTTATACGCCGTTCCGTACGCGGCTCGTCGGGTTTCGCGTTAGCTCTTCGTTAGACAAAAATCGTGTTCGGTGTTGAGACGTATTTCCGGTTTAATCGGTACCAATACCTCCGCTTTATGCTTTGAATATTTCTACGTTTTAATATCTTGCAGTCGTGTGAAATATTAGGGTGGGAAACGTGAAGTGTCGGATTTATAATTGTTACTGTTCGTATATAAATATAATAAGGACTGGATGGCTTAAACACGGACGGCTGACGGCTTGAAATGGACGTCTTTAAGATGTTTTACTTCAGACATTAAAAAGACGTCCAAGTAAAAGTGACATTAAGACACCCTATTTTAGAGGTTAATGCCTAATTTGAGACGTCTTAAAGACGACCATGACGTCTACGAGACATCTTTGAGACGTATAAAGGATGTTTTAACAGCGTCTAAAGGGGGCCTTGATTTATAACACAGGATGTTTTTAGGTCTTTCTTAGCCCGTTCATAAGACATTCAGAGCCTAAGACGTCTTTTATAAGACATCTGTTTTCGGAGACTCTCGAGACGTTTTTCAGACCATTTTTATGGCATCTAAAAAAAGATGCCCCTCTGGTTATCATCATTGCACAACGCCTAATCAATCACCTAACTTTCTTACTTAAACCCAATTACTGTTTCTTTTAATCTACCCGAATAAACTCCTCGAATTTTATGCAACTTCTAAAATCCCAATCGCGCTCTGAAAAGCGTTCTTCCATCTTCCCACTTCACCCCGTCCAACTTGCAAAATCTTCCGTCCTCGAACGCCTCTTTTTACCATTGTCGCTGGCAACCGACGAACACTCCCGTAGCCGAGCAAAATTCACGAACATTCTTGGAACGCTGTTTAATAAGCATACCAAGTTCGCAGTTACAACCATCGATACCCACTTCCCCCGTGGAAGTTCTCAAACATCACCGTCGCGCCGCGAAGAACCCCGAACGTTCGCTCTGGAATAACTTAACTCTTCCGTAAGAACGGTGCGCGCGGAGACTCGGATCCGCGAAGTTTGCGCTTCGACTTCGAGGGACACCGCATACAGAAGCGGAAGAACTCGCTCTCTCTCTCTCTCTCTCTCTCTCTCTCTCTCCTCTACTCTCTTCGCGGCCAAGTTATTTCACTTGGAGATGGTCGGACGAGCCCTCGGACCATGAAAGAAAAGGTGACAAAAGTAGGAAAAGATTCGAGTTAAAGGGAGGAATCCGCGAGTCGAGGTTTCTCGTGCCGCGAGAAGAAGATCGAGCACGCGGGGAGCGACGGGGAGGATACTGGCAGTGTTCGGAGTGGTAAAAATGGATGTAACGGACGGGGCACCCCCTTATTATCCTCGCGCCGCGGCGAAATATCGCGCGGCGGTGTCAGAAACCCCGGCTGGTAAAGTTCAAGTTGGAGTTTTTATGGTGATAATAAGAGCGAGGACGAAGGGCGTATAGTCGGGAATGTTTTCAAGTCCGCGCGGGTTGGTTTAAGTAATACGAAGGACACCCAGGAGGCGACACGGATGCGCCGTATTATTATTCTTAATGTATATAAAGAATCGCGGTGGACGGGGAGCTCCCGAGTCGCGGCGGAGAGAGAGCTCGTCGCTCGTTTCGTCAGCCGGTCCAATGTCCTCGCGAATTTAACACTCTTACGGAGTTTTCCCGGCGCACAAGCAAACGCCATTTGGGGAACGCTCCTGGACACGGAGGGACACGAGGGGGGGTCGCCGCCCGGGAAACGTCCGTCTCGACACACATATGATCCCCGGTTGCAGCGCTGCTGCTGCTGCTGTTGCTGCTGCTGTTGCTGCTGCAGCTACGGTGCGTCTTCCCTCGGCACGACATCGTTCTTCCTTACGGCACGGTGCTCCCCCGAGACAGTTGTATCTCGTAATCACGAGCTGTATTCTGTCTGTATTCTCGCTCGCGTCGACGCACACGAACACCCGTACACCACGCAGACAAACGGACGATGAGAGGTTTAGTTACATAAAGGGTGACATCCCCAGAGGGTGGGGTGGGAGGAGGGAGGAAGGCAGCAAGTGTGTATCGACTCCGCGCCCATATTAATATCTTGCTTCCAAGCCTTCTAGGGCATCACCTTGGCTCCCCCTGGATCCTTGTCACGTTACAGAGACATGGGATGTAACTGTAAGCGAGTACAACATCGGGGGTAGAACCGCCTCGGTGTTATTAGCGTGGCGTACCCAGCTGCCGATCGATCCAGTCTCTCTCGCTCTCGCTCTCGCTCTCTCTCTCTCTCTCTCTCTCTCTCTCTCGCTCTCTCTCTCTCTCCTTCGCTCTATTGCTTTCTCTCTCTCTCTCTCTCTCTCTTGTTCTCTATCCTGCTGGCTGCAAACTACGGTCATCTGGTTTCGCGTAGAATACGACAGAGTCTCGATAGTTGCCGGGAATTGCCGTTGAAGATGCATGCAAGTGTCAAGGTTCGTGCAATTAGCCGGGTAATCAATCAGCCCCGCGAAACCTCCCATTTCTTGTTGCGATTTCTCGCGAGACTCGAATAAGCCGTTCTTCTTTGTCCCCGTTTTATTTACATGGGAGTCGCATCCCTGGCTGAGTTTAGCGATTCTGCGTTCCGCGTGAGGCTTGTTCAACCCCTGGCACGCGGATGCTGTCGATACGGCGATGCTACGCGAGCTGTTCGATCTTAATTTATAAATGAAAATAACTAGTTAATTGCACAGTGTATTAAGAATATTTCCTATTGATATTTAATTTATTTTCACGCGATTCAATACATAGTTTAGGGCACTAGTACATATAATAGTTTTCAGGCGCTTACGAATTATTCTTAGTGATTTATTACTATATTTTTTATTACATTTATTATATAAATATTATGAGGGTGATTTATTATTCAGCTTTTATTTTACGCTAATAGTGCTCATCCGAGATAACAATTTTGATTTGATACTCGTCGATCGGCGCATTTGGGTCGCGCGTTTAGGTGATCCGCAATAGCTGTCGCTAAAAATGTATGAAACTCCATTATTGCGAGAGATGAAACGTATAAATAAAAGCACACCTCGTGACCTGAAAATGATGGATCACTACGGTAAAACTAGAGAACAACGAGGACATCCCTTTACTTATGGATCACGCTTTGAAGAATGCGTATGATTTTTCTATGACTTTAGAACTGTTCGAACAGCGTCAGAAATATCTGCACATGCGTTTTAGTTTATCAATACATCAATACTATCAAACGTACTCACCAACTTTTCCAGGTTGTGCTTAAGAGCAATAATAACTAGAGTTATTGATTCTTAGATAAGATGAAGTTTAAATCAACGTTGCGGCAGCATGATTCTAAAACAAAAATTATCAAAAATATCAGCGATAGGTTGTCTTATGGATAATCTATTAGAGTTCTTACCAAGACATGACCAAGTTGCGTTTTCTAGAAGCAAAACAGGATATACAGAACTCATGGAGAAGAATCTCCAATATGCGAGTCACATTGACTGTGGACTGTATTATAATTCACTGCCATAAATATTCGCCAATCAGACAACAATACAACTTATAACGAACCCTGAAGAATAATATAAAGGATGCATCTCCTACATGGAGCTTTCTACAATAGTTGCAACATATGGAACTTTATAATATATTCTATTAAAATGTTGAATTATTTAGTTACAGTCGCTAATAACGCTATCAATGATTCACACGACTTTAAACAATAAATTACCCCCTTGCCCTATAACATCGTATCGGACTCTTTATGAATATTTAATACCTGGTCTACTAAAATTATTACAACATTATCAAACTACAAAATTATTAATATTTAAAAAAATTGAAGCGTTACCATATAATAGATACAAATTTTTTACCTAACACAGGAATTTATTAGTAAAAAGGGCCGATCAACGCAGCTGCGAGATAAATCGTAGCGCGAGGGGGTTAAAAAGTAGACCAAGAGGTCGTCTCGGCGAGCTAGAAATTTACTGGGTCGGTTGAAATTTGCGAAATTCACTGGGTCAAAGAATAAATAAGGGGGAGACAATTGCGGAAACGAACTCGCGTCGCGACTCCCCCGGAATCGCGTTATCAGCGGTTCTACTGTTCGAGCCCGCAGGGGCTTATCGATATTCATTGGTAATTAAGTATTAACAGCTTATCGAGTGGATGCCGACCTTTGTCGGCGGGGTTCAAGCCTTCTCTCGGCGCGCGGTCGTTTCTCATCTATAATTAGAAAGTCGATTAACCGGGCGCCTTTGCCGCGCTGCTGCGTGTGCAGTCACAATCGAAACGCGGTCTCGCGTCGCCGACGCCGCCGCCGTCTTCCCTCGATTACTTCGCGAAAACCTCCGGCGACGACTCCTCGAGCAGCGAGACAAAGCCGATTAAACCGGGTTTCGTTTATTTTCCGCTCGAAATCGACGCGGATCGCGAGCTTCACGCGATTCCGCCGGAGGAGTTGAACGACCCCCGCGGCACCGTGAACGCAACTGCTCTCTAAAGGGGGGGCGGCGACGGAATTATGAAATATTCTTCCGTGAAAAGCTGCAGAAACCGCGCGCCCGCAACCGATTTTCTCTTCTTTTCTGACACGGTCGCGCTCGAAATGTCCATTATCCGGCTCAATAATGTATCCTTCGGCGGCTCGTACAGGAAAACCCCCGGCGAGTCTCGTCCGCGAACGGCCATCGATCGAAACCGGTCGCGGCGTTTCGATTGTTAATGCAGGCCGCACACCGGCGGACTCTCCCTCTCCCCCTCCCCCTGCATTCATTAAAAACGTCGGAGGAGGGAGAAAAAAAACAGAGAATTTCGGCGGCTGTCTTCGCAAGCTTTGCAAAATTTAATTCGCCGCTCCGTAAGCCGCGGAAACGCTATTCATCGGGCTCGTTGATTCCGAAACTCGCGCGCGCGCGCGCGCTCCCGCGTTATCCAGCGAACCAAATTTCGTTTGGGGTTTTTTCCGCCTTTCCGAATAAAAATTGATCAATACCCGGCCGCCCGCGCATTCGATTCGGATAAACGGGTTTCGAAGCCGGACAAAGCCAATGATTCGTTTATGCGACCCGGAAGAGCGCGCGGATTTTTCCCTACGTCGATCGTCCGGCTGTTTTTTATTTCTTAAACCGATTGTCGAGTGACCGTGATCTTTTTGTGACGCTTTTTTCAACAGATTCAAAAGTTACTATAGTCTGTTATACCGTTACCGCTGTTGGCGATAAAAATAGCAAGGTCTGAAATCGGCTAACAAGTGATTTAAGCACTTACCTGACATAACCTGTATTGTACTTAATCCTTTGAACTACGCCTCCTTTCATGCTACGTTGATTACCGCTTATTTGTTCTTAAAATTTTCCTAGTAGCACCAAACAATTTTTATTTCTTCTATTATTTGTATTTACTTTCGTTTCTGAACTTTGCTTACAAAACTATTAAATTTGATTTCGATTTAAAGGAGATTAATAGTATTATTATATTATTATAGTGCAAGGGGTTCATGAATGAAATGTTAATGACAGAATTATTAGATATGTGATAGAATAATTAATTATGGAACTGGTGTAAGATATTATTCTTTAAAATAGGATAATCATTTCGATACGGAGGGAGTATAAAAATAAATATTTAATTTTAGGTTATGTTCCACTGGTTTCTTAACCTCTTAGGCACGACGCGCCATTAAAGTGGCTTTTATGGATATATATAGCTAATACTATGTATAACTATACCAAAAAAGTTGTATATTAAGAAAAATGGTAATTTAGTTATGAAAAATCTCATTCGCGTAAAATCCAGCCGTGAGAGGTTATAAATTAATCAATCGCGTAATTGAGGTAAATTTGCGCGTAAAATAAATGCATTAGAAAATGCCGTCTAAATTGAGGGCCGGGTGAATTTAAAAAATATTCGTACCGTTAAGAATTAACATTGAAATACTCGGAGTCCTCGGATTCGAAGTAATTTTTAAGCGGCCCGCGGAGAGCGCGTCCCGGCGCGTCTTCATTATTCGCAGGCGATCGTCTGAAGCAACCGTAACAAGATAGGTGGGTGGGGGGTGAGGATTCCGTTCCGGAAAACCGTAATTGGATCAGTTCTGAAAACAAACTGCTAATTGGTCTTATACGTCTGCTTACGCTAATAACTTTTTAACGTTACTCGTTACGGAAACGGACCGGGCCGGAATTAACGCGGGCATAAATTCGTGACGGGGATCCGCGGCGGGACAGAGAACGCGCAGCCCGGGCACAATGAAAACGAATGCCCGACGAGGTACAATAGAATTAATATAATTATGTCTGGCGTTGGAAACTCGATATCCGTCGAGGTTTTCCTACGACCGCTCGGCCGATTTGTATTTCGACCGACCAATTTTAGCCGAGAACTTTTCCACGCCCCGCCGCGCTCGGTTTCGTTATTACGCCCGAGCCTCTCCCCTCCACCCTCCACCCCACCCCCCTCCCCTTCTCCCGCGTTCTACTTTGAAACTGAATCTTGGAGGAAGTTTCCGTGGTAACTGGAATATAATGTACCGTATATAGACGACACCGCCTCGGGGAAGAGAGGAGATCCCCCTAATGCCCGATCTCTGCTTTCACTTCTGCGCTGGCAGCAAATCGATTCCACTTCGAAGACACTCGGACTGTGAATAATTATGCGAACTTCCCTCCGCCGGATCTTGAAGTCGGGACGAGAATGTAGGGGAGGGGAGCGGAAGGGCGCGCCCGCTACGATCGCGCCCCTGGAAAAATATCCCCCCTCCCGATCCGTGGCCGAAACTTTTCCCTCTAATAAGGAACAAACGATCTCGGCGAAATCGAAGTCTGTCTGTCCCTCTTCTCCGTCTTCCTCCGCTTGTTCTCGCTGTTCCGCTGGCTTTCCGAAGCGGAGACGAGCGGATCAGCAATAATAGATCGTGTTTAAACGGATCTAGATAGTAATAATAATGTTAATAACTACGGTGACTATTATTGGCTGGAATTTATCCATCTTGTACCGATTGCGTCACTGAACGATTTAAGAGTCGCATGCAATTGTGAAATTTACTTAGTGATCGATCATCGGTGTTAATTTCGGACAGTGTATAACATAGTCCTGCACTTTGATTTTAGGTTAGTCGTAGTTTTAGTCTCACTACTTTAATCATACGATTCCGACATCTAGAACTTTATTACATGTAAAATGGCTCGGGCAGTTCGTGTAACGATAAATCGTATGAAAATGAAACTCGCGTCGCTGCTAATCAAACAATTCGTTCGCTGCTAATCAAACAATTCGTGAACGGTGATTTAGGAAATCGCGGAAGATCGACACGATTGATCAAACCGTCTGTTGCGTCTCCGCGCGAAACGAAAAAAAAAGAGCACTCGGACGAGCTATACTTGGACGAAGCTTCGCGTGGAAGTTGGTCGCGCAGATACCATCATTGCGAGTACGCATGCAAGTATTCAATTACCAAATGGATACCCGGCTATTACCACGGTCTATCATTTCCGAGAGTCGAGCTTATGCTAAACCGCATCCTTGAAACCGCGTCGCGATTACTTTTCTCACGCGAATTTTTTCACAATTGATATTTCGATAATTGATGTTTCGAAAATTGGTATTTCGATAATTGATGTTTCGAAAATTGGTATTTCGAAAATTGGCATTTCGATAATTGGCATTTCGACAATTGGTATTTCAACAATTGATATTTCGATCCCCAGTTGACATTTAAAAAGCTATAGTTCCGATATCAGAATTAATTCAGCTTCTTTACAGTGAATTTCTCCTATATTTTAAATTCTTTATACAAACGTACGATTCATCAACAAATGAACTGTTAAGAGCATTCTTTAAATAATATACAACGTTTGTAATTCATTATTTCATGTGGCAGACTTTCACAGTCGATTCTACGAGGCTGGAAAAATGGAAAGCACCGCTCTTAAAATTACGCAAAATAATAATGATTTGGTCGACAAAATGCTCGATGCAATCTTTGAGAACACAGTAATCATTTCCGCAATAAATGTACATTCAAATGAATTTTTGAATAACAAGAGGTTCGACGCAATCATTTCATGAAGTATCGAAAAGGTTTGGAGAACTGTTCACCCCTTGCCACGCCATTTCCTTCATAGTTACAATGATGAGCACCGTTTCAGTTGCAATAATATCTTCCAAGAAAAATAATTCTTTAACACTAAATCTACCATGCTCAAAAAACCGTCTTAAAATTGCAGTAACTATTAAAATAATTTCTTGGAAAATAATTGCATAAATTATATTATCGGAGCAACGACTATAATCACTGTAACAAAAACTATACAAAATCGATATAAATAGAATCTTTTTACTGTTATTAGAAAATAATACAATTTTTATTCTTACCAGGAAATAGAATTGTTAGCTAAATTTATTATTAAAGAATTTTATGCCATCTGAAAAGAACGTGTATTCATACTTATCAATTCTAATAAATTTATATAAATTACCGTAAATCACGTCGACAAGAATTCGAAGCACCAGCTATCATCTCTCCACGCCGACGATAATAATAAATAGATAGGAACGGGAGAACACTGTTCCGGGTTCATAAATTAACAATACCGCGCGCACGACGAGCTAAAAGGAGCTCCGAGGCTGCGGAAACAAGGGCAATAAGAACAATTGTACACTTAATACAGGGTAAGAGCGAAGGTTCAACGGAGGAGCATGATCGCCGTTATTAAGCGAAACGGGGAAAAATGGGGCTGAGTAGATATTAATGCGCCCCGGCGCTTTGTAACATTAAAGTACAACATTCTAGCTTTTTAATCACCTTTTAAAATTCTACGGCCGCTGCGAGCCACGGGTTGCAGCGAGGCGAGCGTATTAATAGCCCCGGAATCCGAAGACCACGGCAAATCTGCTGGGATATTAAGATTAAGACGGTAAAGAGTACAAATACTGGCGAGCAAACCCCGGCCGATTCCATCTCGTTTCCCTCCCTCTCCCCCCACCCTTGGATCGTGAATTAATGAGATTGACGGCGGGGGATAGATCCGATCCAGGGAAGCTACATTCTTAAACGAGTCGACGCGAATAGCGTTTCCTTTCGGAAAGCGAAGAAACTTTCCACGGCGAAGCGAATTTTCAACGATTGTTGCCTGCGAGCCCCTCGATTGTGGCGAATATTAGGAGAGAGAGAGAGAGAGAGAGAGAGAGAGAGAGAGAGAGAGAGAGAGAGCTTTCCAGCGTGGCGCGTGTTTGTCGCGGCGGAGGATCGATCGAGTTTATTCGATTGGATCCAACGGGCTTGGCTCGTTGCTATCTCACTGGAAAGCCTCCGATTCGTGTGGCTGCATATGCAACGACAGATTTCCACAAGCGATTAAGCGTGAAGAGCCCTTAGGTATCCGCTCTGTATTAAACGCGCAAAATGAAAAATCCGCACCGGCTCTGGCAGAGCGGCGAGCGCGTCCCCAAATTATTTCGTTGGAATATAAGGTAAAAGTGTCTCTCTAGTGGAACGATTTTTGAAATTGTTCAAAACGGAAAGTATTATCGTCGAATACTTGTGCTACTGCTCGATGGATTGATGCTTTTAAATGATTTAATGAGTTTCGAAATGTTTGTAACTCGTTGCACTCGAAGCCATTTTTATTATAAATTTAAAATCATTTTTCTAGCTTACAGTGCCTTCATTTTATGTGGCAAAGTGTATTTTGTGCTTTCGAAATTTATTCTTGTGATTCAAGTCAACAGTTGCACTTTTGACAATATTTTAGATCGAAATTTTGTTGGTGTAAAAATGATACCAACCCATATAAAAATATTTATATGGGTAAATTTATGAAGGACAATGTTCAAAGATATAGGAAAAATTTTTGCTACTATTTTTTATACTCTATATCCAATTTATATTCTATTTTTTGTGTTTCTGTTTCAAGAAGGGGTCGCAATTGATAGGCGTTTCATAATCGGTACTTTCACTGTAGAATCGATGAATTACCTTAATAATTTATGTTACACGAATTTCAATGTGAAATCCGGGACAGTTAGCTCGAATATCTGTTTTTGATGCAAAGCAAGGCTATTCAATTTCTGCACGAACTCCCATCTAATGTGACTAATGTTTCGAATTTCGTGGGAGTCCTTGAACTCTGAAGGGGCGGTGGTGGTCCCTACATCTATAAATTACCCTTTTTAGCTGTAATAACCATTTATATAAGAATGCTGGACATTTTTCAATCACGGTTAGAGCTCCGCCGCACGAAATCTTGGTCTGTTCAGATCAATCTTGAGCCAATCTGTGCGACCCCGGTGGCAAGGGTCGTCTAGCCCTAACCGGATAAGCGTGGGCGATCGACCCTAGAACCATTTTCGGTATTTATGGTTACGGAATGATGCCTTTGGAATGTCACTCTGAAAAATTATCGACGTCTCGTCATCGTTTATAAGAAATACATACAGGGTGTCTCGAAATGATTATTTCTGAGAAATGAGGGCTTGCAAAAATTGCAATTCGCAGATTCATTAATATTAACGTAAAGATTGACCAATGAGAGGCGAGATTGGCTAACACGAGATGGTAGAAATGCAGTGCCGAGCTCGCCTCTGATTGGTCACTGTTTTCTGTTAATAACTCATAAAGGAAGCTGTAGATTGCATTTTCGCCGAATAAAAAGTTACTTAAAATAACCTCAAAAATCTCTCATTTCCTGGAATTAATATTAATTTTAGATCACCCTGTATATAGAAGCAAACATTGCCAAGCTTGCAAGTGGCTTATACTGTCACAATTAAACTGAGAATTTCATTCTATACGTATAAAATAAAAATTGTATTAATTGCAAGCTTCACCTGTTCAAGGTATTTATGCAATATTTTTAATCAACAATGCTGCCTGCAAAAATGAAATATAAAAGATTCATAAAAGACATTCATTGCCCTTCCTTCAAGTATATTAACCATCTTAACCAGTCGCAACTGGTAATGACGTTAAATTAATAAACGTATTCAAATTGTATCGTAAATCTGAAGATTTACCGGTTCATTCCCGTTCACAATGGCAAGCCGCAATATCATCCCGTAATAAATACACGTTTTGAAACGGGACGCCCGCAAAGATCGCGCGCGCGCGCGCGCGCGCGTTTATTAAATCGTCCGGCCGCTTTTGAAAAGCATGGAAGAGAGCCGCCGCGCGCGGAATATTACGGGCGTGTTTATCGTATGAAATTAATCGGAAGGAATTCCGTTTCTGCGCCCGATACAATAGATCGGCGAATAATCTGAATTTTCTTGAATGCAGGTGTTTCGACGGTGATCCGATTATCCCGCAGTTAATACCTATTGTCAATCCGGTAGTATTAACTTCTCCGCCGGGGACCCGGTTGAATCGACGGTCTCGACGGGGGAGAAGGGGGGAGGGGGGAAGGGTTTGGGCGGCGCGATGGAAACAATAGATGAAATTTTAAACATCAGCGCCGGATTTAACCCGGGCAAAACCTGGAATTCATTGGACATCGTCGGGCGTCGTTCGGCGGGCACGGCCACGTACGGATCGGTCGCGTGCTGGACGAAGGGAGGAGAGGTGGCGTTCGCGTGGACAACAGATTTCCGAGTCTCGGTTTGATTAACATATCGTATAATTGTATCGTTGCGTCCGGTTTCGATCGGCCGGGACCGATTGTGCACGGGGAATCCGTGCACGGTCCCGGGCATTGATCGGCCCGTGGAGTACATCGGTGACAGTGGGGTGGCAATCGATAGGATTTATAATAGCCGGGCAAACCGGCGATCACCCCATAATTCATTGGCTCGCGCGCTTCGTCGATTGCTCGCGAAATGGCGGATATTAATCGAGGATGATTCGTCGGACGAGCTGCGATAGCAGAGCAGAGAGAGAGAGAGAGAGAGAGAGAGAGAGAGGCGCGAGGACCGCCTTTTAGCATGTGAAAAGATACGCTAATCGATGCGCCAGCAATTTCGAACCGATCTCCGGAAGCTTCCGAGCGGCTCCGAGGTTCCAATCATCGCGCGCCACCCTAACGATTCCAAATTATCCGGCCTTCTCCTATTCCTTTCCTCTCGTTTCTTTCCTTTCTTTTTTTTCTCTCGTTTTAATATCCAACCGTTATGGCGACGGCAGAGATACAACCTCTAAAATCTCCGAGAAGAAGAAAAAAATGCCGGCCCCGCTGTTAACGGCGCGCGGAGAGAGAGAGAGAGAGATTGGTCTAGCGGACGGAATAACGAGTTCCGAATCCACGAGACGATCGCATAAACCCCGAGGAGCGTTTCAACAGTTCTGCCTGCCCGCCCGCCTCTGTTGCGCGGCCCCGCCGATCGAAAATTCAATTTTAGGATCCCTGTAAATAACATCGCCGGCTTACAATTTCTCGCGGCGCGTCGCCGCCTCCGGGAAAAGCTCTTCTTGGAAAATTCATTCGGATGCGCTCTATAATTCCGGATACACTGTCCTCGTGGAAACTCGCTCTAGCCTGTTCCCGAAAGGAAAACTGAATTTCGACGATTTTCTTGGTACGTCGACGATGAATTTACTGCGGTCAGAATGGCCCGCTTCTTATTTTCTAATGTTAAAAACGGCGTTAGGTTCGTTCTAGCTTTTAAAACCGAGCAATATCGCGCTCCGTTTTCATTCAACTTTTAACGGCATTCCGGGTGTTGTGCGCCGAAATGTGGAAAATAGGAACGAACTTAAATTGTTGGTTTTATATTCGTTAGAAATTACGGTTTCTAATATGTGGAATGCCGCTTTTAAATGATATTTAATTTAAAATAGCAAGGAGATTGAGTTGTATTAAATATGCCAAGATACAATATTATGTTTAGCCAATTTAAATTATTAAAGGAAGGAACAACTTATTTTTTATTTTAGCTTAAAGGATCATAGTTTACTAGTAAGACACTTAATTTTTATTTCAATTAATAATAGTTCAGCTTCTACTGCTTGCAAATGATGCAAAAAATTATTCTGCATAAAAGTCCACAGTCTATTAATAAATTACTCAGTTTCTATTTTAATTTATACCAGGTCGAAGCCTTTTTTAAATAACAATCTGTCAAAAAATTGTCAATTATCCTAGACGTCCATAACGTTTCAAAAGCCTTAAATTGCAAGTTCTATAAGATAAAACAGCCAGGTAATATCCACCATCATTCTAAACGAATTTCTTTGGCTCCGCGACGTGTTTGCGTTCGCCGAATAGAAAATTCGCAAGTACTCGCGAAGGTGAAAGAAAGAAAGGTCCCGGTTGGACTCAGGAGTAGTAGATAGGAATCTGGCCGACTGGCATGACCGATGAAGTTTTTCTGAAAACTGTCCGGGCGACCGGCGCACAACAGGTCCCGCGGACGCGTTTGATTGATAGAGACTGCGGCAATTTGGAGTTCCGCCATGGAAAAAGGCGCGTCGCGGCACCGGAGGGGGTTGGTTTTTTCCCCCGTGGTATGCAAACAGCAGGTGGCTCCGGGGTAGCGGTAGCACGCACACACCATCGCCCGAGGAACGTATGTCCACGTCAAACTCCTTCCGACGGCGCGCCTCCTGGAACAAGGCACGTAGAAGGTGTCTTCCGGGCGATGTTTCCAAAGGACAGTGCTTCCAGTTCGTCCCCTGTCGTCCTGGTTAACCACGCCGTTCCGAAATTCATCCTCTCTCCCTCTCTCTCTCTCTCTCATCAGTTTCTCCCAGGTTTCGCCGGCGCATAGTGTACACGGGGGGAGAGAGGGTACATAAACTCTTTACTTTCGCCTTATGCATATCTAATGTCCTCGTCGGCCGGATATTTACAAGTCAAATGGGCGATCGATCGGTCCGCGCCGGCGTTAGAACGATCGCGTGAAACCGGCACCGGGGTGTGCTCGTGAAACCGAGGAAAAAGCCTCGGGGAAAGAAGAACCCGGGGACGGCGAGCCTCGGTAACGCGGCGGGGCTGAACCGGGGGGCCGTGGAACGGTGGAAAATAGACGAAGTAGAATGTAACGAGAAAAATGGAACGCGCAACGAACCACCGGGATCGTATTTATTTTGTCTTGGAGCGGTTCGCCGCGGTAACCGGCACAAAAGGATCCCCTCTCGCGGAAACCGGTACACCGTGGTCCTGCGACGATAAAGTCCAGCGGCGCGACAAAGCGCGGCGCGGCCCACGAGCTTCCATCCGCGGGCGGAGACTTGAAAAAGTTCCCTGAATCGAGCAGAATGCTCGCACGAGCCGTGCATGCGGAAAGTTCTCGCACTCGAAGACAGCCCTCTCCCTCTCTCTCTCTCTTTTTGTCCCCCTCTCTCGCTTACTCGACAACCGAATCCCCGATTCCACGACGAGAAATAAATTTTCACGACCCAGCCCATCTATTTCGCCTTCGACGACGCCCGCTTTTCCGCGCGGCCAAAGTTAATGGACTTGACGAGACCCTCTCCACGACTTTTACCCCGAATTCGAGGTTATTTACGGGGGAGTGTGGCTTAAAGAACGGGTCTTGTGTCGCATCCATTGGTGACTGTTTGCCGAGGGGCCGGAAGGGCGAAGGGGAACGGTAATTGTCGGAGTCGTGAGGAACTTTGATCGAGCGGAATAAGGACATTAGTTTACGCGCTTGTTAGGGTAGGGAACGATTGCTTTCTCAAGAATTATTCTGCTTATGTTCTCGTTATACCGTTAATATTCTGACAACTTTTCAAACGCAGCAACTTCCTTGGAAATGGACGAAATTTCTTTCAACCAAGACGAAACGACTTTGATATTTTTTCAATGATAGAAAAATTAGTGTACTAACCTGTAAAATGATAGAAAAATCAGTGTACTAACCTGTAAAATGATAGAAAAATCAGTGTACTATACTTACCTGGAGTAGAGGTTACCGTGATCACGAAGGCGGTTCCTCCGGGGTGAGGCTCTTCCATTGCACCACGATTCAGCTGACCCCTGCGAATATCCCTAATGTGGATATCTCGGACGTAAAATTTTTGTTAGACGGTAATATTGCTAGAGTGGTTTTCTAAATTTTACCGCTTCAAATGACGAAAGAAAATAAATACCCTCGTTTTTCAACTCTTTTCTTTTTTTTTTATAAAAAGAGAAAAAACTGTGACAACAACACATGGTGTTCCCAGGCGGTCACCCATCCAAGTACTGACCATGCTCAACACTGTTTCACTTCGATGATCGGACGAGGATCGGTTTTTTGCAGTGTGATTTGATCGTTGCCGTCAACTCTTCTATCCGAGCCTATGATGTGAATTTAAAAAATGTGTTCTGTAAACCTTGGAATAATGTCGCATAATAACCGAATAATTTTGTTCAACGAAATCTATTCGAACAAATCAGTTCCTGAATCGAAATATGATTATTTATTCCCAGCGAACTCTCTCGGAATTTTTCCTCGTCGAAACGGTTGACATTAAACAGAGAGCGGTGTTTCGCGAAAGAATTTGCGATAGATTCGCAAAACCGCGAGCGAAATCCTTGTCGTATCGCGTTCAGCGGTACGGAATTGTCCCATAAATGCAAGAACATTAGCAGTCCGATCACGTAGGCACTATTATCGGTTTACCAATAATACGATTTTGTATAATACGATTTTCCTATAATTATTCTTCATCTGCGTATCCCGCGAAAGGGATTCTATCGACGGCCCGCGCGCGCGATTATTTCGCGCTGTTACGTCGCGGCGCGATCGGGGGATTTGCATTATCTTCGAATCGCGTTATTTATTGCGTTCGCGTAAGCCGGCCGCTGCTGCGCCGATTGTAACCGGACCGGGGGTGAGGGGGGAGGGGAAAAAATATCTAGCCGTAAAGCGCGGAGCATTAATTGACAGGGAATGGCGCGGGCGCAATAAACGGGCCCGCGCGCGCGCAGCGCTGAAAGAATTACGTTATCGCCGGTCGCTAACGCGCGAACAATCGTCTCGTCCCGCGCACAATGAGATTTCCAATGGATATTGACAGGGACGCGGAACAATTGCTACATAATCAATCGGGTCGTTCATTCAAGAAATAAAGTGCTCGTATCGATAATGAACATCAATTTCCTGTCATCTTCATCCAGCGTTGCGAGGGGATTGGGGAGGGAGAGTGGGGGCGAAAGCAACGTCGGACCAAAGTTATTTCGATTAACAAATGAAAAGGTAACGACGCGAATTATCCGCGACTTAATCGATCCAATTCGTTTTCAATTACGCGCTCCTCCAATCCGTGAACGACGATTTTTCGGTTCCGTCGCGCCGTCGACGGCCATTCGATTGCCCGGCAATTTAACGACGTTTACTTGAATCGCGATTAACGTATTTTTGACAGATACGTGACCGCGAGCACGCTCGTGCGCGTTTATTATTTAATTTGATCGGTATCGGACGGTGCCGTTTCGACCGCAAGTGATTTTTACATTTTCCAGTGGCTGTAATTTCACTGAATACGAACCGGTTTCATTGTTGGATTTTTTAAACCTTTGCTATAGGTTCGAATAGAGGAAACATAATTTTTTAATTCCAAGCAATTGCAGGATAAACAAATTTTTATATACTCATTCTCTGGAAAACTAATCGAACATCTCAAATAAATTCAAGTGATTTCGCAAACTTTAACAATGTTTTTTCCGTTCGTAAAGGCGTCAATATACTTTTCGACTCGAGTCTATATACGGTTGAAAAACAGAAATTGTTGCCTCGGTGGACAGCTTCCATTTTAAATACGTTCGAACGGACGACGCTTGTTTCGCGACGGGAGCAAATGAATAAAAATTGCAGCTTGGAAGATATTTCAAGTAAACAGAACCGCGCGGTATTTTCAGCTCGGGGAAGGCAATGTAAAAAATACACGAGAGACGGGAACACGCGATATCCGCGCATAATCCTTTTGAAAAATTCGCAGCCTTCGCTAACGACGAAAGCCGTCCCGTCGGGATCGGAACGTATTCGAACGAGACTCGGAAGCCCCGACGATGAGCATCGGGCTCGCAACAAATATTTGACAACAACAAGTCAAACCGAATCGGGCGCGCGGACCCGCTCGTGCTCGATAAACAGAGTTTGTTGTCGTCGCACGCGCGCATCGGGCGTAATTGAATTTGTGTAACGCTTGCTCATATCGAGCCCGCGAGAATTGACATTATTATAATGTTCGAGGGGGGAGGTGGTCCTCTCTCTCGCCCGGGCGAGGAATCGATTTACCCGCGCGCGCGGAACCGTCGCGCCATCGGCAACGCCATCGCGTTTCCCTCTTTTCTTCCGATTTTTCGTCACGGCCGCCGCCGCCGCCGCTACCGCCGTCGGGAGAGATAGGACCCGTCCTCCTCGGGCGCTCTCTGCCTTTCCCCCCGGAGTTTTGGAATAAATTCAAATAGTAAGAACGACGTCGTGGTAGTCGCCGTCGCCGTCATCGTCGTCGTCGTCGTTGCAACCGTCGTTTCCTCGAGCCGGTCTTCCTATCCCACCGGGAGGCACAAAATGAATTGTACTAGCCCAACCTCCCTCCACCCCCGCCGCCGCCCTCCGGCGGAAAGAGTAATTTGATGCACAACCTTGGACTTCGCGGGCCCAACGATAATAAAAGGGTAAACTGTGCCGGGCGTCGTGTTGTATTAATTTAACTTCAGCGGCCCGGCTGCCGCGACGGCGGTCGGAGGGGGGGGGGGGGGGGGGCGGGCGGGGGGGGGGCTGTAGAGATTGACAAAGAAAGTCGGGGGGGCGGGGGGGGGGGGGGGGGGGGGGGGGGGGGGGGCGCGAGCCGGCGGGGGACACCGGAACGATATTAAACTAAATTGCTAACGGTGTACACGGTTCGGGTGACTACCGCGTTCAACCTCCTGCCGGCATCGAGATTAACGGAGAACGGGCCAAGAAGTGCAAAGAAAGCCCGGGCGGGGCCACCGCCCACGGTAACACGGAAAAAAAAGGAAAGAGATCGGGATAACGGCGGGGGTGGACTCCGCAAACGAAGATGGCGGTCGGTCCCGCTGCCGGAAGCATTGCGCGGCGATCCCGCTAGGTCTTGCTCGGATTACGCGGAAAGTTCAGTTCCCCGTTGCCGATCGTTCTGTGTGTTGCGTGGACGGTTCCACGGTTAAAAATAATTTTAATTAAACCCGATGCGACGCTGATCTGCCGGCCGATTCGAGATTCGGCCGATTGCGGGGGTCGGTGTAGTACACCCTGTTTGTTGCTATTTTTATCTGAAGTATAATCTTGGCAATTGTATAGGTAATTAGGGCTCGGGCAACCTTCAGTATTCTACGATTTCGACGCTTGCGCTGGAGTGGATTAAGAAATTTATTCAAACATTTTCTATTAAAGATTATTTAATAATATATTTAATAATATTAAAGATTTTAAATTGTTATCACCATTTTGCATTCAGAAATTTCATGGTGAGGAGATGGTCTTCAGAGCTTACCTGAAGATCAAGACGTTGAAATTAATTTTAAAACAACCCCGTAGGATATTGGCGACCCCATAGAATTTTTAAATTGTCGGCAAAGGCGTAGATAAATATTGAAACATTGAGAATTCCCCTGTCCTATTAATTCATGCTGTGCTTTCTACTTTATATTTTTAAAATAAAAATAAATTTTATTTTATAACTAAAAAGGAGTTGCTCCAACATTTTTCTGTCAACTGTAATATTCTTCGAACACCCTGTACATCAGCTTCATAAGCCGTCCTCCCTGCCATCACAATTCGCGCTATATTCGCCGTAATTATCTCCTCCGCGCATCGGCCGGTTTTAACAACGAAACGAATCAAGCCGCGGCAATTACTTCGCCCAAGTCCCTCCCCCCCACGCCGAAAAGTCTGCCTAATCCCCGCCATTGTGTTTCTCGTGTTAACAGAAATCCTCGGGATGGAGCTGGGTACAGTGAAACTGTTGCTCTACTCGTCGCTGATGGTGATGTGCTGGAGCTACGAGGACTGGTCGACGAGATGCTCGCCGGCCTGCAAGTGCACCTGGGCGAAGGGTAAGAGGACCGCCGAGTGCATCAACCGGAACCTGACGCAGATCCCGAGCAACCTATCGTCCGAGATCCAGCACATCGATCTGACCGGCAACCACATCTCCCAGCTGAGCCACAACTCGTTCAGCCGGGTGTCGCTGGTGAACCTGCACAAGCTTGTGATGCAGAGGTGCGAGATCGAGTCGATCCACACGGACGCGTTCAACGGCCTGAAGATCGTGATCGAGATCGATCTGTCCTGGAACCACATCAGAACCCTGTACCCGGGCACGTTCAACGAGACCCAGAAGCTCAGGTCGCTGAACCTGGACAACAACAAGCTGAAGGTGCTGGAGAACGGCCTGTTCCGCGACCTGGTCTTCCTGCAGAAGGTGACGGTGTCGAACAACGAGCTGCAACGGATCGACGAGAGAGCGTTCCACAATGTGACGAAGCTGCAGCAGATCACGTTGAAGAGCAACAATCTCAGCATGCTGAAGATGGAGACGTTCAAGTATCTGCCGAACCTCGGCAGCCTCGAGCTCCAAAACAATCCATGGAATTGCAACTGCTATCTGAAAGAGTTCCGCGACTGGACGATCGAGCGGAAGCTGTACACGAAACCGACCATGTGCAAGTACCCCGCGGCGCTCACGGAGCAGATGTGGGACGAAATCAGCAGCGACCAGTTCGCCTGCATGCCGGAGATCTCCTCGATCGGACCGCCCATGAAGGTGGAGACCAGCAAGGGCAACGTTACGTTCTGGTGCAAGGCGACCGGGACTCCGCGACCGAAGGTAAACCGTCTTTCGTTGGGGGTGCAGCTGGTTAAATATGCTGCGGCGAGGTCTCTCTCTCCCTCTCTCTCTCCCTCTCTCTCTCTCTCTCTCTCTCTCTCTCTCTCTCTCTCTCTCTCTCTCTCTCTCTCTCTCGCGGCACCGAGCAGTTCTAAGCGAGCAAACGGTAAACGGAGGAAAAGGTTGTTGGCCGGGGCCAGCTAAACTCCGTAGCAATTTAGTGTACAATCTGGCTCGATGCGGCCAACTGAAAAGATTGCGCCCGCTGAACTCCTGTTCTGCCAACTTATCCGGGAAAGTTCTAAACGTTTTTATCCCGGCAACATTGCCCCGTGAACTCGTCGCGGTAAACTCTTTCGGATCCTCTCGGCGGACGCACATTTCTCTTCTAATTGACACGCCCTGGGAACAATTCTTGCTGGTCGAACGCGAAACTTTCCGGGACGGTGTGTGTCCGCTCCCCGCCGATGCATAAATCCACGGTCCACGGAGACAAATGCCGCGTCAACGTTAAGCCGGGGGCAAATTGTGGGGTCTCTGTCTTTGCGGATCGTCCCTTAATACGCGCGATAATTCATACGTCTTTGCCAGGGCGCCGGGCGGTTGCCCCGTGGTTCGAACCGTGTCGCAGAATTTTCTCACGATTTAATGAAATTCTTTGATTCCGCGTCGGGGAATTCGCGCAGCCGGAAAAATGAGCGAGAGAGAGGCGAGTGGGAGAAGGGCTGCCTTTTGGTGCGCGTCGCACAAAAGGAAAGCGTAGTTACGCGGGCCTCTACGTGTAATAACGAAGTCCTTTCAGATTTTCCCCGGGCAACGAAGACCGAAAATTAAGAACACCTTTAAGGTGAGCCCCCGCGCCATTCCGCCCGCGCAACCTCCCATTGTCTGCTCGTACGCGGTAGAGTACTTCGCCCACATTTTCGGCTTTGCCCGCGGCAAAGCTGATTGCTCCGGTTCCCTCTGTTTTTCGGCAAGTTGCGGCAAATAATTTTTTAAAGGAACGCGCAAGCCAGCTTGGCTCCGAGGACGCGAGAGCATTCTGATTTCGTCAACCTTGTGATTTTACTACGGAGGAAAAAATGCTGGCTGCCTTTATTCAGCCCTCGGCTACACGGATCCATGAAACGGGACATTTAAATTTTGTTCAAAGAGACCTTTACACGTAGCTTAAATATCACCTATGTCTTTGGGTTTTCCAGGCATAATTATGTATACGTTTAATGTAACTTATTTCATTCTATAGTAATTTAATCGCATGAGCGATATGAAATTTGTCAGTTCAAGAATTAACAAAATAAAAGTATGCCGCAGCAATTAATTAACCAGCCTACAGTAATCACCTCTTCTACTTTACATGTCTCTAAAAAATAAAATAAAGTATTGGGTTGGGGAACAAGTTCGCAGTGGTTTTATATTTTCTTTTATTTTGCAACGATTTGCTGTTGTTTGACAAAGTGTGTAATATTCATTCGACAGAGCTGTTTTCTGCTCTACAAAACTGTGTTAATAGTTAAAACAATAAATTAATCCATTATTTACTAATTATTATTTATTATTTTTTTATTACGTGGAAGTAATAAATAATGGAATAATGTAATTTCCGTCGTTGCAAACGTCAAGGATTGTGTCGCTACAGCCTCGAAAGTAACAACAAATTAAATGACTTAGAAAGACGATTAGCACAGTTTTGTAGAGCTGGAACAGTTCTATCGAATTAATATTATATACTTTGTCAGACTGCAACAAATCGTTGCAAAATAAAAGAAAATATAAAACCACTACGAACTTATTCCCCAACCCAATACACGATCCCTCGAATTCTTAGAAACCAAAAATCGTTGGAACGAGTAGGAATTAGATTCAACGAAGTTGCATTAGACGTGTTCTCCATATTATGAGGATTGCGAATGATCGACTTTCACGTCGCATCGGAAAGCATCCTCGAGAGAATGCAAAGAAAGAGGACCCCCGTACGGTTCTCTGTTCTCAGCAGTCGTTCGACGTCGAAACAGGTCCCGGCGACGGCGTTTCGACGTCGAACGTTGCTCCGTCGCGATCGAAAGAGCTCATGGGAACGTTGTGTCTCGATTTCAGCTGTCCTGGATCCACCGGTCCCGATTGCTGACCAACGAGACGAGACGGCACAACGGCGAGCGGAGCTACGTCTTGAAGTCGAGCGGCCACTGGTTGAACCTGACGATCCCGGACGTGACGGCGTCGGACAAGGGCGACTACATCTGCCAGGCGAAGAGTCCCGGCGGCTTCACGGAGAAAAACGTTACCCTGGCGATCACCGGCGACGCGATAGGCGGCAAGGACAACATAATCAGCCTGCCGTTGGCCCTCGGTCTGGGCGTGACGGCGTTGCTGCTGCTGATCGTCACCGTGTCGCTTTGCGTGTGCTACTGCCGGCGTCGCCGCACCAGACACGACGAGAAGAGCCTGGAGGCGGCCTCGATAGAGCACCACGGCCTCGGCGAGCAGGAGAAGTCGCTGATCACGACCATAAATCCCGTGGTGAAGCCGCCCAGACGTTACGAGGCGCCGTCCGTGACGTCGCACGGCACCGAGATGACGGAGCTGAACCGTACATTGCTCGACAACGACTCGGTCTTTGGTCAGTACACAGCGTACATTACTAAACAGTGCGTGGCCAGGTGCTAGCTACTAACTATTTGTTACTTCCGCCGTGCGATCACGGCGAAACGTGGAACGCTCGCGGGACGGGTGTTCGCTAGGCTACGATGGCGTTGCGTGTGAGGATCGGTGTGTGTGTGTGTGTGTGTGCCAGTTCCGAGGAAAACGGAGGAATAATTGCCGTCGGGGGTCGCGGCCCCGCCGTTCCCGCGAAGCTGACGCCCGGAAGGAACGGGCAATACCCCCTAACGATTTTTCTTCTCGACCTTTACCGGGATCGAGACCGGGTGCTAGGAAATAGGGGGACCGTTCCGCTGGAAACAGCTGATCGAGAATTGAAAAGGGAGCTCTTGAGAAGGGGCTGTTAGTCGAATGGCTCTTCAATTTGACCAATGCGCGCGCGACGCGGTCCTCGATGGATATTTGACATCGTTTCTACGGAACTGTGCTCCATCCATGCGAGGACTGTTTAATATCGCCTGCGAGAACGTAATCGCGTCCCGTGATCGATAAATTGAACGGGGACTGGGATTAAACGCAGCCCTGCCCAAGAAACGTGTGCGAGTAACAGTTTCCGCGGAACTGTCGAATATATTTACCGCGCGTTGCAATTAGTTTGGAAAAAAGAGAGGAGTCGCGTGGGAGCCATATGGGTAACGCCCGTTATCGGTAATTGGACCCGGCATCGATGAGAATCGATGAATCGGTTGTCGAACGAGGCGTTCGCGCGATGAACTTCGACACGGGGCCGGGCATCGATCTTCCGGTTTCCTTGGTAATAATGTCCGCGGTGACGTCCGCGGCGAGATCCGCGGCGAACGGTATCACCGCTAATTAGGGGATAGAGTAGAGATGAATGGAATTGTAAACCGGCGAATGTATTTAAGTTTAAGACGATTCCTCGCGTTGCGGATCGTTGCGGCGGCGGGGTTCAGTAATCCCGGCGGCAGATAAACGAGGCGCCATTGATCCTGGGTTAACAACTATCGACCGGCGGGACCGTTGCAAGATTAATGAGAGCGTGCAACACGTAATGATAGAGAGGCGAAAGGCATTCGTCATTTGTGTCTGGCCGGCAGCGATACCGTTTTTCCTCCGGTCGGGAACGAGAGAGGAGCCGGCGGCCGTTCGAAGAAAACCGCGCCGCGTCTGCGTTCGACGTCGGCCGTCGTTAATTAGATGGCGACGCGTCGCTGATCGCCGTTGCCCCGTGACGCGCCGTTTTCGCGGACTATTTTGATAGAGATGTAAATAGGCGGAGGGGGTGGTGGGTGGTGCGTAAATTATACGTCGGCGGGAACCGTTCGGTAGGATTCCGTTGTTCTTTCTCTTCGGAGCTTCGTCGCCGTCGTCGTCGTCGTTGTTGTTGTTGTTGTTCTTGTACATAATTAATGGGCGTCGATCAACGGGGAAGACGGATGCGACTGGTCTGATTTATGGGCGCAGCGAGATAAGAGCGGCGCGATGAGAGCCTCGGCTCCGTGGCGAAATAACAAAAATGCGGGGCAACAATGGTGGAGAGGATGCATCGTGAATTGCAAGCATAATGCGGTGGCCGGAGCGATAACGGGAAAGGTGAACAACGAGGCGCGCGGCGGGTTCGGATTCGGGGCAGGACAGATGGAGAGTAATAATCATTAGGGCGCTCTCTTTCTCTACCTCTTTCTCTTTCTCTCTCTTCCTTTCTCTCTTTAGCTCACTTTAGCTCTATCTCTCTCTCTCTCTATCTCTCCCGGTAGAATTAGCAAGTCGTCGTTTTATTGGGAACGTTACGACCCTGCGGTCGTGTACCGGCGTCCTTCCGCGAGTCTTTCTCTATGCAATTTCGAAGACGGTAATTGAAATTGTCCGAGCCTTCCAACGTTCCGCGTTTAACGGTTAACCTCCTCGTAACCCTTTGTGTCCGGACACGACGGGTCTCGCGCAACCTTTTTCCCTTCACCCGCGCGTCCCACTTTCTCTTTTGGCTAGATATCGGACGGCGCGTTGCTCGAGCACTCGTGGAACACGGTTTCCACCGGTAGATGTTCCTATGATTACCTCTCTCGTTTACCTCGGGCCACCTAGATCGCTGCTCTACGGACCAGCCAGGCAAAACACGACGCCGCCGAGAGAGAGAGAGAGAGAGAGAGAGAGAGAGAGAGAGACCGACCCTATCGACTCTTCGTGTTCGCGTCGGGAAGATTGCGAGCGTCTTCCGCGAGCGGGGCGCGCGATAAAAAAAAAGCGGAGAGATCCCCGCGTTCCATTTTCTTGACAGATTCGTTACGACCGGAATCGCGCCGGGGCCCGGGCCGTTTAATTTATAAACAGGAACGTGTCCGTTCGACGAACTCCCTTCTACGGCGCGCGGGTCGACCCAGTTTTTCCCGCGATGAAATTTTATCTCGCCCCGGGTCCGATCGATTTACGTGTCTCTCCATTCGCGATAGAAGTCGCGGCGGAGCGACTCTTCTCCCTGCATTATGTAAACGCCTCTCTGGATATCGGAGCGCGCGCGCGCGCGGGTATCGGACCCACCATCGAAACTCCGCCGGGTTACCAGGATGCTCCCCTCGTTACGCGAGCAAACCCTTATCGTTCCGCGCGCGCGCGACCCCTAAAGCGTCGTCAGCTCGGAAAGGCAACCGCGAGGCTGATCGGTCGGGACACGAGTCGATAGTAATCAAAGGTAATCTGCGAGTTCGCGGTGGTTCGCGTCTTCGCCATAGGCCGGGTTTACCGCTCCGCATCTCTCAGACACAACACGCCGCCGCGCTGATCCCGGAGGGATGGCTTAGATACGGCTCCCGCGGATTTCAAACGGGTTTCACTTTCTAGGCGAGTCTACAGAGAGAGTTAGACGCGTACGAGCGTGACTCTTTCCGACAAAGTACACGGTTGATTCGAAACACGCGGGTAGAACGACGGGGGCTGATTTGTCGCAATCGCGTGGAAAGAAAGAGGACCACCCCCGCCCGGTGCGAATGTACGCCAGACATGTTATTCTTTTCGCGTTACAGCTTCCGAGTAGATACGATGGAATTGGATGCTGGTTTACTGCTTCTCCGCACGGTTCGAGCATCATGCAAGAATCAGTCCCTGTCGTACTTCCCCTGAATCACCGAGTATAACGTGACACCCACCGGCAATGTCACGCCCATTTTCTCGGAAAATTGGCTGCCGAGACTACAATCGTGTTTACCATAGATACAACACCCCGTCCTCCCACCCACACACACGCACACGCACACACGATCGAATCCGCGCGCGGAGCCCTAGAACGGCCACCCCCCTCCCCCCTAATCGCAGACTCGCCACGCACGCAGCACATTGCGCGGCGATCTCGGACGTCATTTTTCTATGTTTTTTTTGTGACTTTTTTTTTCTCTCTCTCTCATTACCATCCACCTTTTCCGTTTGTTAACGTTCCTCCTTCTTTTTTGTTTATGTTCTGGCAGCTGATGGTATCGGTAGCGGTGTCGGCGGCGGAGTGATCGGAGGCGTCGGCGACGACGAGAGGGAAGAACGTGCGACGCCCGAGCTCGAGAGCGGTACCGGTACCCTGTCCCGCGGAGGAGGTGGTAGCTACCGCCAGTATCCGCCGGACCTATTGGCCTTCTCCGGCGGCCGTGGCGCATCACCGACCAGCCAAGCATCCACAGCACCCGACAACACTCGTCTTCCGAGTCAGCACGCGACACCGACCACGTCCGCGTTCGGCTCGCCTTCGAATCAATACCCGGCCGCGTTCAAGACCCTGCCGCACAACCGTAGCGTGACGCCGTACGGGATCGCTAGCTCGACGATCGCCCCGGTGATGCCGCGACACGGCTACGTGACGATACCACGGCGACCGAGGGCGCCAAGCTGGAGCAGCGGACCGCCGACGTCGCCCACCGACGGCCTGGAGCCGGTCTACGACAACCTGGGCGTGAGGAGCACCGCGGACGGCAGCTCGATGCTCTCCTTGAACAAGAGCCCGGAGCCGTTGGCCTCCATCAGGAACAGACCCCTGCCGGGCACGCCCGGCTCCCTCTACGGCACGATACAACGAAGCACACCGAACATACTGACCAGCAGCCCGCTAGACAGGGCCGCGCCCGAGGGGGCGGCCGAGTGGCCGGCCAAGCTGGCCGACGAGACCACCGACAGCAACCACATCCTCGGGCCGCAGCAGTCCGGCAGCAACACCCTCGGCAGAAAAGTGCCGCCCAGGCCGCCGCCCAAGCCCAAGAAGAAGTCGACGAACGGCCCTCTGTACGAGGACGAGGGCGAGGACGGCACCGAGGTATGATCGGCGTATCTGGGACGGCGGAGCTGAGGCCGCGAGGCCGTGGCCGTGCTGAAGAGACGGGACGCATGACCGCAGTCACAATAAACCGGTAGTGCCTTTGAAGACGAGACGACCCGACCCGACCCCCTCCCCGGGTCGATACCTTTTTTTGGTTCGAGCGCGTAACTTCGCCCCGGATCCCGGCGAACTCTGCCGACGGACGATCGCACGGCGGGCTTCCACTTCCGGTGGAACCGGATCGCCGCGTCGGGCGGACACCGCCGATTCGCCGGAAACCAGCTACGAGACTTTCTCGGGACGCGAGAACCGCCCTCGCAGCGGTCGCGCTCTATTCCTCGTCCTTGCTACGTTCTCTCTCCCCATGTGTTTTCTAATTTATTTGATGTTTGACGGTGTGCCCGGGACATCCCGATCGTGGACGACACGACACAGTGAACTCACGACCGCGCGACGGCAAAATGCGACACGTGCTAAGGCGATCGCCATCTCCCCGAGACACTCGACTCTGTGAAACACGATGCGGACTCTCTCGGACAGGCGCTCGCGCGCCCTTCCGTACGCGGACATTATAGTGTTTAAGGATACTCTACATGGCTCCTCCGATCCCGCGTAGTTTATCGTCGTGCCTCTTTGCATGCCTAACGAAGACACACGCCGAAGTTCGGGCGCCACGGACGGATAACCTGACAACTTTTCTACGATCTGCTCGTAAAGCGGGGCCGGTGCCGCGATTCCCGAGCAACCTCCTCGAACTTTACGGGCCGGCTCGCGTATATATTAAGCGGCGAGAATTTTTATCGCGACACTTGCTGTTCATCGGTGTTACATACCGGCCCTCGGGCCGCGCATACTTCCCAGAGGGGGCGGAATTTTGTTTTTTTTTCCTCTCTCCTTTTTACCGGTTAGTTTTACTATATAAGATCCAGTTGGTTTAATGTAAACGCGTGGCCGCCACCGCCACGGCGCACTGTTCCCCGACGAATAAATGTAAATCGGGATTAAAGACGGCCGAGCCGGCGCCGATGCCCCGGCTCGAGGATTAACGGAGACGTTAGGGTAACTATTTCCAGCGTGTTTTTGAAGGGCGCGTTCCGGCGTGCAGAGAGAAAACTAAGCTACTACTACTACTACTGATCGTGTTCTATTTCCGACTCATCGACTAACCACACGTTCGATCAGGCTCTCTCTCTCCCTCGCTCTCGACCCTCGCTCGTCCCTCATCTTACCGATTTAAATTGGATCCTTCACGACGAGCCAACTACGGTCTTCGCGAGTTCTTGTAAGAAACGAGATTGTTGCGAAGCGGCATGTATTTACTTGTATGTACTAGAATCGAGTTCGATTTAACTGCGAGGAACGAGCGGCGGGTCGAAACGAAATTTTCCGATAACGAATTTCGTCCGGATCGAAAACGGACAAAAGCGACGCGTTGCAACTTTCTCCGACGACAACGCGTCGAACGATAATCACGCGCGCGTGCAGACGCGAATCTTCCTGGGCTCTCGCACCCGTTGTGGGAACACGTAGACACTCTCTCGAAAGGGCGCACCATCCGTGCGCCGAATGTATTTAACAGGGTGCTTGCTCCCCTCGTCATCCGGAAATATTTTAATATTCTCACGGACCCGGAGAAGGAGTCGGCCGCGTGTTGTAAAAAATAATGAAGCGTGCAGCCTTGTACATACTCTGTATTATACCTAAGAAATAGTTTGTCGTCTAACCGCGCGCGATCGGGTCGATATCTTTTGGAGCCGCGCCGACGGTGGTGTTTCGTCCGGAAGGCAACGCGAGCGCGTGTTCGGCGGACGAGATAGGACGAGTCTATCAACACGACGGACGAGGAACCGGCCCGATTTTGCAGCGACGAGAACGCCGTTCCGCGCGTTCACGCGTCGTCGCGATCTCGCGGCGAATCTTGACGCGCGATTCGTTCAGTAATCCCCGCGCGTAAAAAGCGAATCGGATCGACACAAGGACGATGGCGGACTTGCGTCGGTGTTTTTTAATCGAATTTACCCCTCGATTGCATCCCGGAATCCAGGCAACGTACTCGCACCTTCGAACATCCTTTCCTCCCCGTGTTCCCGTGCCAGCTATATATGTACCGTGGGATCGCGAAACGGGACACGCTCGACGATCGGCAAGGCGGAGGGGGGGCGTTCCGATCCGGAGAAGCAGGAGAACGCTTCGACACGGATCGTTTCTCAACTGGCGGAATGGGTCGCACGTGAGCCGCGGAACTTGTTACACTTTCGGTGCGTTTTATCCGGAGCTTAGCGCTGCGTTTCCCACCTTTACCGGGGATTTCCGGATCGATCGCGCGCAACTTGTTGCGACCGAAGAAGAATCCAACTCGGGAACCACCGTTCCTAGTCGACCTGTGGAGGAGGATAACCCGTGCCCGACAAATCTCTTCGATCAACAGTTTACATCCTATCTACGAGACAGGGAATTTGCCGACAATCGTCAACGGTAGAACGTCGTCGTCAAGTCGCGGGTGCGCATACGGGGGGTTGCATTGCGGAATTCCACCGCGCCGGAATCGTCCGAAGCTTCCCGACCGGTGTCGATCGCCCTCTCGGCCTCCTCTCCGGAGCGGTGCTCCACTTTTCTTTGACCCGTCTAGCGTGAACATGATCGGACGACGAGGCGCCTCCCCTGATCGTGAGAACGCAGCCAACAGTATTACGAACGAGAGACGCGAGAACGACGCGAGACGCGGAGCCGTTGGGACGACGCGGAGAAAATCGCGACGCAGTCGTGCGACTTCGTTCCCTCGGCCCTTTGAACGCTTTAACTCCGTACAGGCCGCCCCAATCACAGAGCAACACGGGACAGTTTCTTTAGCGGAACAGTGCCGAACGATTCGAACAGCAGCGCGAACCACCTACCCCCCTCCCACATTTCGATCCTCTATCCTTCCGCACGGAAGCGCGGAGGATCGAGGATAGATCTCGAGAATAGAGGGCCACGGGATCGAGGCTACACGACCGGCTGTATGTGGATCGTCGCGGATGATTTTAAGCGGCCTAGCAGAGTCGCGGCTCGCCCGGACCAATCGTCGTGCCGCGCCCTGTAAATACACGGACCCTAATTGTGCACGCTGATCCCCACGACGTTGTTTATATGTAAATGCGGCCACGTTGAAAGCAGCGCGGCACGATCGGTTGACAGAGGGACGCCACGAGTATATTTTTGTAATTTTGTATTTTGACGGGTTCTCCGGCCACGTCCAGTCACACGGCGACCGCCGCGGCCAAGGGAGGCGACCTCTATCTCTCTCTCCCTCTCCCTCTCTCTATCGTCCCTTCAGCCCTTCGGGATCAACGACACCCGGGGAATTAACTAGATCCACGCGTGCGCGATACGACCACTAAAATATAATTGAACGGTCGTTAGACCTACACGCCGCTTGTGGATCCTCTCCTAAACTCAGCTACACGCTTCCATGATGATCTCTCTCCCTGCTTCCTCTCCCCCTCTGTCACCCTCTCTCCCCATCTTCCACCCACTCTATATATCTCTCTCTCTCTCTCCATCTCGATCACGATGATACAACTCGTCTCCCCGGATTCGATGCTTCAAACTCAGACCGAGGGAGATTACTTCAAAGGACTCCGCGAGTCCGCGTTTTAACGAGCGACGTTTGAAAATTTTGATCGGTACCGAAACATCCTAATCGGATTTTTAAGCGAACCCGCCGGGAGAAGTTCGAAAGTACCTCGCTCGATTCACGGAACGTTGATCCTTGCCGAATCGGTGAACGAGAATCTATTTTATTTTATTATCGAGTTCGAAGACGCGCGTAGTTGCTGCGGGAACGGGCGATCGTTCGCTGTAGTATATAGAAGGACCCGAACTTTGTTACGTCTTTTAAAACTTGTTTAATCTTCCGGTACATTTTTAACGTCTTTGCGCCCGTTTTAATCTTTTACACGTTCAACGATTTATACTTTTATTCCGATCTAGAAATTAATTTGCTTTGCGATCGAACGGGGTGTTTTGCGGATGCCGAGCATTTTTACGTTCTCTCCTAAGCTTTTGTAAGAATTTGTCGAGTGATAGAACTTAAAATTTATGCAAGCGATTAAATGTGTTTTTGAATATTATTGGAATTTTTTCCGGTCCGGTCACACATTTCCCTTCCTTTTATTATGTTTTATGCAAGGGAATACTGTCGTCGAACAAGTACGTATGGATTTCTTTTTAACGTTCGATCGAAGAGCTACACCTGTGTTACAAGTGGCTTTGCTTCGAATCCGATTAGATATCACGAAGAAAGGTGACAGGGGAAATGACCTTTTACTTGGAAATCAACTTTTACCCGGCCGCTCGATTATCTCAGAAATAGTTTAAAGAAACCCGTCGGACACCCTTCCCCGAAAATGATTTCGAACGAGCGGGCAGGGTCAACGTCGCCGGGAATAACGGTCCGCGCTGGATGCCCGAAATATTTAGCATTCCGTTACTTTTCGCCCCCTCCGGAGGGTGTGACACACGTTAGCCATCCTAAATCAGAGTTTTGCCCATTTGCGTTCCGCGAAGAGAGAAAAGAGGGTGTGGGATCCTACCCTCGCGGGGCTCGTTTCGCACGAACACAGAGGGCACTCGCCCACCCCCACCCCCCCCCTCTCTCTCTCTTCCGTCGGCTCCTCCTAGCGTCACATACTCCTACTTAATGACACCGGAGGACAAGTATACGGGGTGGAAATGGAACACGTACCAAGCCCGCAATTACAGCGGATGTCAACTCGCTGATGCTCTATGCGCTATTAGCCGGGAGTCCTGTTTACCGGGGCAGAGGGGGGAGGGGGGGTTCGCGCATGACGAACGAGCCGCCGGGTCGTCACCACAATTATTATCGCGAAATACTTTGTGCGGGACGGTCGACGGAGCCGGGGCAAGAATGAAAATCCACTCTTTGACGAACGCGGTTGTGGCACGGTTCACGCTCGCCGTAGTCCCGTCAGACGCTCGCGAGCGATCGATACGCACCATCCACCCTCTCCCCGCCGCGATACATACTTCGAGCTTCCTCCGTTTACCATTTCACTCCTCTAATGACTCTACGTATCTACCCGCCGGGGTACATATCCGCTTGATGTCGTTACGACGGAAGTCAAACGGGGATCGGGAGCTCGCGGGACGCGGGGACACGGGCGTGGGACGCGTGTAATTGCGAATACCGGCGCGACCATATTGGACACGTTTCGCTTAGTATTTTTAACGAGTCACGCGAGACTTCCCGGAATAGACGTTCGCCCGGAACCGTTTCGCGATTCCCCGCTGGGGAATACGCCGCATTGTCGACTGTCTTCCTAAGATCGCGCGCGTTGATATTACGGAGAAGGAGGAGGAGGAGGAGGAGGGGGGGAGGGTCGATCGAATTTCGAAAATTCGGGCGGAGATTCGAATCTCGCTTGGCCGGCTCAATTCGCCTTCTACGCTTCGCGTCGAGGCTATTATAAATATATTCGTAGTCTATCTAAACAAGCTTTAGCGTCGATAACGGTACCGATAGTTTAATGAATCGAACGGAATTTGTTGAATATCGAAAGCTTTTATAGCAATAGTTATTTCAGTCGTGGACCAACAAATCAGAATCGTAGTTAGCCTTATCGTTTCTTGTGGCATTATTATTCCGAAGAAATATTCTAACAAATGATTACGGTACGTATCTCTAAAAACGGAGGCTTCGGAAGATATTGTTCCCGACAAACGTATACTTTTTAAACGTGAAATTGGAACGCGGGGCTTCCACGGCAAAAATCGACGGTCGCGCCAAGCGCGTCGGCGTAGCATCTAAATGGTCGCGTAACTAAAAGCGCCCCAGCTAAATATTGACTCGGAACAAAAGCTGTTCCAGGCCCGATAGCTTAGGAAATCGGGCGCGCAAGACCGGCGCAGGGTCTTCGCGAGTTCTTCGCCGCGGAAAGCCAAGACGAGGCCGTCTTGAATTTAGATTGTTCGTTAACCTTTCGAAGAGAACCAATGGAAATCGATCACGGCAGAGCCGGGGGAACAAGCGTTCGTTCTCGATCGTACTGCCGTCGAAACATTTTTAACAGACTCGATCAACCGCGAAAACGTAGCCGCGATATTCTATAGTGTTCCATCTGCTATTGCTCCAACGTTCGATTCCCTATATTAACGAGATAATAAATGTTTTTGTCGAACGAGTGCTCGAACCTAATTCCGACTGACACAGTTCCGCGAAACATCCCCAGCCACCCCTCCCGACACTGAAATATTGGCGCGAATTTCTCGACCGCGTCCGCGATCGAGCAGATGAAAGTACCGTCCAATACACCGATCCGACCGCAGCCATCTGGACGTTGCGCGCGCATAATTAATCTAATTGAACGCGATATACCATCGAGCGCGTTCCATTCGGGACGTCTTTTTTGGCCCCGCGACGATAGCACAATTGATACCACGCAGCGTGATCGACGTTCCCGCGCGACGCCGGGAATACGTCGTACACATTCCAGACAGATCGCAACAGTGTTCTTTCCGTTTTCGAACGCGAGTTCTTCCGCGCGCGCGCCTTCCCCCCGCGGTCTCATTTATTAATCCCCGGGAATGGCAATCAAGGTGGCGCGACTTAAGAACGCCGAACGCCCCTGAATACTTTACAGCCCCCGGGCAGCTTGAATTTTGTACGCCCTAATTTCGTAGAATTGACTGCCCGCCGTCGAGCGTGTTAATTTAGATAGAACGAAAACCGCGTGCGCGCTCTCGCCTTTTGTTTCGAAGCGTCGTTCCTTTCTCGCGGAGCTAGATTCCTTTACCTGCATCGAGTCGGTAGCTGCTCTCCGAAGACTGACATTTTTTCGACGTAGATACAAGCTTTCCGTTCTTAGACGTACAATCGGTCCGATGGAATTGCTTTGGCAACGAAAGAACGTGATCTCGCCCCGTCTGCGACGATCCGCGAGACCAATTCTCCGCGAGGAGACCCCAGGATCGTTTCCTAATCGATTCCGCGAAGTCGCCTGTTCGCGTCGGCGAAGAACAGCGGTCGCTCCGCCGCTGCCGGCGCAGATGCGGGATCCAATCGATCGAGTTAACTCTTTGCGGTCCGGACTGTCGGGCGATCGCCGAGACTGAGCGAATTGGCTGCCCAAGGCCGTCGAGTCGGCCCCGCTCGTCGCACCGCTCCGCTCGCGTTCTCGTCGCGCGCGAAAGTCGGCAGACGCGGCGAATAATCGGAATTCTGATTGGCCTAAGTGTCGCGGCTAGAGGTTTCTCGACGGTTCATCGAATTGCCTACGGTTTGCACGGGGTGGAAATATACGATACGATTCGATCTCCGACGTCTGCACGGCAGAGAATTCGTGATTTCGAAGTCGGGGCCATTGATACCAACGTGTTCGATCGAAACTGTTCTCTTTGCTAGTTTTGAGGAATTGGTGCGAGGATCGTTGTTGAACAGCGGCAGAGTTCGCGCGACGTCCGATCGCAGAGAGTTATGCCAAGGGAATGATCGAGGAAGCGTGCTTTCCCCGTATGATCGCTCGAGTCGCGTCCTAATCGTCGTCGAAACTGCCTAATTCATTCCATTGCCAGGTCCCCCCCGAATCGATAGAGAGGGACCTTTTCCTCGACTTTCCGTGTACGCTAGCGGATACGTAAGACGGTAACCCGTGCAGAAACGCGAGACGTGTTCCTGACGACGAGCTGTTTAAGCAAACGAAAGAAATAAAGAAAGAAAGAAAGAAAGAAATACGATAGATAGAAGAAGGAAAGAATCGGATGTAGGACGTGCGTTTCTGTGGATCAGGCCGCGTCCATGTTTCTCCTTGTACTTCGATGAATGTGTGTAGGACATTTACGGGGCTGATGTCACGAACCAGTGACGTTCCATTACCATATTTTCGTATCTCGTACAGCTGTTCGTTGTACAGGATGAGAACGCTTATTCCGAGTGTTTTTATCGTAATAGGGATTATTATAAATGTAAAGGAAACTATGTTTGCGTGTCACGATATAAACGTTAAGGGAACCTCTCTAGGGTATGTAGCGTTCAAGACACTTTCTTTTCATTAGATCCTAGATGAACATAGAAACGTTAAGGATGGAATTAATCGACGTAAAAAAAAAAATAACAACTTTATCCGCGAACGTTGATCGCGTTCTGGAGTTTCCTTTGATAATTTTTATTAATTATACGTAAACCGACCGTCGTCTTATTTGATAATCGTGTTCTCATTGCCTATCGTTATTGATTATTGCTATGGTTACTATTTAAAATAGTCTTAACTATCTCTCTATCTCTATCTCTCTCTCGATGAATTCAGTATCCGTGTTTCCGTTAGGCGACGTTCAATGTCATTTCACATTGTCATTGCGATCGTTCTAGCCACGATTATTTTTCTACGCGAGTTTTTTACCATGTAACGCAACCGAATTTCGTTCCGTTCTTCGGTATAACGTTCTCGGCCGACTATAATTTATAACGCCATGTCAATGTACTATCACTGTAAATATTATACATATTTTATAAATGAAATATTTAGCGTGACTGTAACGTTAAGAGAATGTACTGAAAGCACCACTCTGTACACTCCACTACGATGGTTAAATTTTAATAAATATTTCCCAACCCCATATTCCCGGCGATGTCTGTTCAAATCCTGCCCCACGATTACAACGGAAATCTCGACGCGTTTACGCGAACCTATCGAGACGTTATACGGTCTCGTTTTATTTTACAGCCGCCGTATTTGTTAACAGTATCCATTTGGATTTATCGAGGGTATTGCTTCGGTATAAATTCCATTGCAGAATCAACGATCGTCGCGTTAATGGAGTTTCTTAATCTACGGGGCAAGGAAGAAACACTGTACGGTAATTTTCAGGTTCCTTTTTTATTGAGAAAATAGCAGCAGCGGCAGAAGCAGCATCATCATCATCATAGCCTCGGAGTCTTCCAATACATCTCTCGTAAATATTATCAGCTATTTGTCTCCAACGGGTTTCAATACTTTGTCCTCTTTGGTCAGTTTCTTCAGCTTGGACAGAGCGCTCTCGCCATACTTGGTCAGCAGCTCCTGGACGAAATCGTCCTTCAATTTCTTCAGGCATCTGGAATAATACAGCACCGGGGGCAAAAAAAGCGAATGAATCATGTCCGTTACATTTGATCCGGTATGGCGGAGAATGTCGTACGGAATATAATCATCGGTGTCTCCCTCAAGGTTGTCGACCGGTTCTAATTGCGAAAAACGGGAGAGCCATTTAAGGGTACGCCGCGTCCGATAGGGCGACTCTTCTCCCGTGATTGGACCGTTCCGATCGGCCGTGCCGTGCTTTTAACGAACGATCATGTTTTTCATACGTTACCTCCTGTAAATGGAGTCGGTTCTGAACTTGCCGATGTCCAGACTAGGCGCGTGGGGTCGATGGATAATGAACGTATCCGGCAGGACGATGTACCTATATAAACCTTTCAATTTATGGGATCTGCGGCACAGCGAACGACTCGGCTTAGATTATTAAACGCGTCAGGCGGTGGTTGGGATCTCTTACTTGTAATCTAGTATCGTCAGATGCGTCACGTAGGAAACTTTGTTCCAGCCGAAACCGACGAACCTGGTGTCGTATCTGGGGGCTAATCTCGAGACCACGATGTACGGCTCAAAATCTGGTTCCCAGGTGACCTACGATCACATTAACTTAATCGTTTGCGGGCTTAAGGAGAACGACGATCCGTGGGCCGGTTTACCGGAACGTACTTCGTACGGTTCCATCGTGTTACGCCAGTAACTGTAATTAGTCGCCGCGTGGCCCTGCGTCCACACGTGGTAACGGAACGTGTACAGAACTCCGCGTTTCAAAAACTTCAACAGCTCGTCTTTGGTCGCGGGGAACGTGAACCTAGAAAATATATCAGCCGCCTCATTCGGTTACGGCTATGCAGTTGCGGCTCGCACGCGCGCGCGATGCACTCTACGAAATTTCCACAAAGCCAGTCATACTTCTCCCGCGGAGTGCACACCGTGCATTCCTCGGTATTATTAATGCAAACTTTCTTCGTGGTCCACGGAGAACGAATGCGTTCGTCGACTGAACGAACGGCGATGCTTAGGTCCATTTAGGCTAATTGTCTTCTCGCGGTGCTCGCCCGGGCAACGTTCAATTGAAATTAATCGTCAAAAGTGGCTAGACAATGGTTTCGGAATGCTGGATCAAAATGGACCCGAGCACAGCCGTCCGGTTAACAAAACAATTTTGTCCGAATACTTCTACATCGAATACGATGGTTTTATGGAAATTCGAGTGCCCTGTGTCTGCTTCTGGGCTCCGACGTCAATGGAACAAACGTGTATTACATTATTATAATATTATTATACACTATACTATTAACAAGCGAGTATAAAACAGCATTGCGTACATTACCACAATAATTTCGAGGTTTTCAAAATATTCGAAAAAGCATCCCATTTGCGGAGCGATTCTACAGGGCCCAAAGGGCAGGAAAGCGTCGCGATCGTAAAATCGAACCTTTATCGCGCTATAAAGGTGTCCTCTACAATTACACCGGGAACAATGAGCAAACCTTAACAGGCTCAAACAACCGTTTGTTCCTCGCAGCCGAGCACAGTCGGCAGTCGGAGCCCCACTAGAGACATCTCATGCATTCACGCGAGTATGCATCGCATCAGATCACCGGGGGTGTACACATTGTGCAGCAGACAACGGATCTGTATGCGTTTACAAGCCGGCCGAGCGGAAATACCTGTAACGTTCGGTCTCGAATGCCGGCACGATCAGCGCTACTTTGTCCGACTCGGTGATATTTAATTTACCGATGTAATTCATGAGGCTCTCGTGGAGCCCGTGCTGCGGCAGAAAATCAACGTCCAGTTGAAAAATGAATGGAGTCGATACGTAGGACATCGCTATATTTCTCAGGTAATTGATCGGGTAGAGGTCCTGGGGGAGAAGACGTTCGTGTAATTGAATATACATGGCTCACGGCGGAAGAGCAAGGATAATTCCTTCTTGTCGTCCCGCCTTATCGGGCTGATATCGCAGACGCCGGATACGCCCGGTCGCCCCCGGAAGCTACAGCGACACGCACCCCATCTTTGTACACCACGTGGTACGCGATGTTCTTCCTCTTGCGCAGCTCGATAGACCCTCTGACGAACTCCAGGAAGTTCTGGACCTCGGCGTCCGTCAGATAGAGCGCAACGCTTATGGTTCCCGGCCAGTGCTTCGACAGCTCCTCCAGCAACGGTATTCGTTCCACGCTGCACTGGGTCACCAGGGCAACGTCCCTCGGCGCGTACACGTTGTACTCGTACTCGAGGAGGAAAGGGTGTGTGCGATACAGCATGGCCGCGCCTCTGGTGAAGTCCTGACACTGACTCGACTCGTTGTACTAGAAATTAGAAATTGCTTTCCTGCCGACAACCAAGGTTGCCTAGCGCGAGAAACGTTCTCGCTGGATACCCCCGATCACGGGTGTACCGATCGGGGGTATTCGGATCGACCGCGGTGAAGCACGAAAGACGCTTATCGATTCCTCGACTCGTTCGCCGTGGAGCCGGGCCAGACTTACTTGGGACGCTGTCTCGTCGTGTTTATCGCAACCGAACAACCGTCTACGAAGCAGATTTCCGTCCATCTCGAGGAAGACCCTGTGCAACTTGCGGAACTCGTTGATGTGCTTATTATACACATCCTGCTTTCGCGGCGAATTCCAATGCACGATCTAAAAGTAGCCCAGTGATGGAAAACAGATGCATTTCGGGGAACCGTGAATGTTGGGTCATCCAATAAATTCTGAGCGAGGATAGGATAGCACGGGATTCTCTCGATCTTATCGAGTCAGCATCGTCGGTTACTGGAGATTGTTTTCTTCCTTTTCTGCGGAGCGTGATCTTCCGTTCGTCTCGCTTCTCACTGATTACGATCTCCGACCTGTAATCTCCGATTGCAATCTGTCGACTGAACCTTCAACATTCTCATTTCTACGTTGATCAAAATTATAATCGAAGATAGCGGATGTATTTTTACTATTTATAGCTGCAACGACTGATATTACTCTGATTTTTAAACATCGCTCGTGCTTGGAGAATCCACTTCTTGTGATTAAATTTATTATTCGTTAACGTGCGAAGTATATAGCAAGTTTGGCATGTTATAGTAAGCAATTTGATGAGACTAATGAATTATTGGACGACCCAACATCTGCGCGACACTGGCGACACGTACACTTATCTGACTAGTGTCGCGGTAACAAAGATCGCTGATCGTGTGATCGCTCAACTGCACGTTCCAGGTGCACTCTATTTCGTGTATAATGGAGGGATGCTCCCTGATAACAGCATTTATTACGTCTTGATCGGCTAAACTAGTTTCCGGTATGCGGGCGAGCACGCGCTTGGTAACTGTTTCCCAGAGGGTCATAAATTTTCTGTTACGGAGTTGCTGCAACTGCATTAGCATCACGCCGGTGTTGTACCCTCTGCCAAGGGCCGGCCATGGCCGTTGACCGTAAGACAGCGCCTTTATGTACCAATGACTCTGATTCTCCGTTAAACCTAGCGCCTGATCGTTCGTGAACTTCCCGAACGCTCGCCAAAGCAAACTAACGTCGTTTAGGACGGTCACGTCCGTGTCGAATACCAACACCTTGTCCTCCCGCATCGCGTCCGGCAGGATTAACTTCAGGAGACCGTACACGCCGGAGTAATGCTTGTTCGGAATCCAGGACACCTTTGGCACCCATCGCTCGGCGTTGTAGTACGTTAGATTTACTGGAAAACACAGCCGGGAGAAGAATTGCCGACCCGTAGTACCGTCGGCGTTATTGGCTCACGACCGTTCCTTAGCGAACCCGATACGCTCGAAAATAGCTTAATTGGCGTAATTTAGCTCAGTCGGTTAATTGTTGGAACCGGGTCACCCCGCACGGCTAAATGTTTTTCAGCCGTTGCCGTCGTTGCGAATAGGTCAATGCAACGGGGACGACGTTAATTCGTGCAATCGATTTAAAGAAGAATCGGATCGATTCGCGTTAAAGAACGGTGGGAGAATAATAACGGCGACGGCGACTACCGCTTTACTAACCATTAGGCAAGTCCCACGTTTGGAACAGGGTCGCCAACGTTCTCTTCGCAATCTCGTCGACGAGCAAATGAAAGTGCAACGGTTTAGTGCGGTAGAATAAAACCGATTTTACTACAGTCACGAGGGCGAACGTCGAGTTGTAGCCGGCGCAGACCATCGCGATGTGCACGGTCTCGCATTTCCCCTTGAAAAAAGAAACGACCGTTCACTGCCGTACAGTGATCTCTCTCGTTCCCCGATAGATCGCTTGTACCTAGGTAAGTTCACGTCCAAACGGAGCTCTTAATCGCGCGTGCATCGTCGACACACGATTAACACTAAAACTACCGAGTACTAAAATCGACTAACTTATCAAAATTACAATATTGAGTTGATTTAAATATTCCGCAATTTCTTTAATAATGCGTGCCTGAATAAAAAGATATAGTCGATGATTTTTAATAAAAGCAGCTCTACGACTTCAATAATTATAAAGTTGCAAATGCGGATCCGGTCATTTGACCGGCGCTGGTAGGTTTAGTGTTGAGCCGTCGATCCGTCTGGACACTTGAAAGATTTTTACCTCGATTTGATTATTTTCTATGTGAAACTTTCGCAAGCTAGGCTCCTCGACGCGTAATCTCATTCTGTCGTCCACGGACAACGCGCCCGACTTCCCATCGAGCTTGAAGGAACCAATCTCAGCGGAAGGCACTACAATAATAAACCTTGAGAATCCTGGGAGGTCGTCCGACGTCCGAATAATATCGAAATGTATTACCGTTCAACAATAAATACAAGTAAAATACCACCGACGGTACTAACACTCCCAATAGACATCCTAGCCATGATCGAGCCATTGCAATATGGAAGACATATTTCCCGACTCGTAGAATGATTGACGTGTGAACTCTATCGATTAGATGACGGGATCTACAATTAGAAATCGGTTGATCATTGTTTCAAACTCCTAGGATCGACGTTTTTATTAGGTATGATCATCCAACGATATTAATAAGTAATAATTGACCTTCTTATGCACCTCTCAGTTCTTAAAACTAAACTTCCGAATATCAACTGAAAATAAAAATTTATTCATAATACATCTCAATCTGAGGTTCGTAAAAATCGTAAGAAATCTTCCTTCTTATCTATTTCCGTAATATAATGTACCTTTACCCGTAAAAAATTAATTCGATAATTATCTGCTATAATAGAATTTACCATTCTCTCAATTTTGGTTTAAAGATTACGTTTGCTGAAATTATCAAAAATTGGAACAGTTCCACAACGAACAAACTACCCCATCTTTCTTATTACAGCCGCGACGATATCGGCGAATGATCTACACACGGTAGAGCAAGAATACTGTCACCTGATACATGCGCCAATACGAATCGAATAGTAAACAACAAACGTGAGACATTAATGTCTTTTCATTTATTTAACAGTAATTATCGATCCGTTGGAAAATCTAGAAAAAAATACAAAACGATCATCGATCGTCAACGAACACGTACCTCTAGTATAGTGACTTTTATTCGCCGACTGTCATCCAATTAAATCCATTGCTCCGAATTGATTCGATTCCAAGTGTTGCACGTGAATTTTCACTGAATAATCTGCTTCGACTGTCAGCAGTCGTTCACGTTTTAATGGAACGTGGGATATTTACCTTTCGTAACGTTCGTAAATTCGCGTAATCACAGTTACCGAGGAACGTCCGAACGGCACGCATCCTAAACACTCGAAGCAGGAAGTCTAACATAAATAGTTTAATCACTGGATAACGTGCTGGTAGAATTACCACTCGGTACGAGCCATGAGACGAAACGCTTTGTGTCGGTCGGTAAATCGTGACATAGTTACCGAGTTTCGTCGCCAGAGGGTCGCGTCCACTCAATCATAGAAATTGATAGAATCACAGACGAGGTATAGGAGCAGTGTTTGGTCTCTTAGGACAAAATTCTAGAGGCAACATCTGTTATACGACAATGACGAATGATACGAAACATAATTCTATTGTGTCGCATGAGACAATGGCACAGATTTTTAGGTCCATGGTCTGAGCCATCTATCAAATATCATGGACCTGAAGGTGTAACTATAAACTGGACTTCTAAACGCGTCGACCGCATAGAAAAACTGAACAGTGGTGTTATCTGTCGTCAAATTGTGGTTTTATGTAGTCTAAGCCACGGTGTAAAACAGTATAAGAAATGGTTGAGACCTACAAGCGAAGGTCTGCACTGAATCTGCTCGAATTGAAGGAGAAGAGCCAAGGAAAACCATTGGTATCATCCAATCCCTATAACACATCACTAATTTTACTATAAATTTTAATAAACTAATTCCTGTTATAAATTTATATAAATTAAATTCTCACCTATTTTTCTGTGAAAAATTCGTAAAGCGGAAACAACGCTACAAACAACGTTTGTGTCGCTGCCACCTATGTGCATCACAAACTGGTACGAACTAAAATTCAATATGGCTGTCCATCCGCATCCGGTAGAGTATTTGTGAACGAGATGCGCAACGATGTTAAATCTAAATTTTCTGAACAATCACACATTGCAGCATGTCTTCACAACCAACCAATTAATTTTGATTTTTGTTCTAGATTCATACATTTTAATTCATAAGTTCGCAAATTCGTTGGCGGTCAATAATTCTATGCGGCAAAAAGTACAAATCAAATTTCGCGCCATAAAACCAGCTACATTGTTATCGGTGTGACTGGTTTCGCTTGTGGTTGTGTCGATGTTTTGCTCTTCTGCTCATACGCCACTTCCTCTCTTTGTCTGAAACTGTGAAAGTAGCACTATTTAGCTGTGGAACGTCAATTAATCAGAAAAAGGTAATTTTTGTACGATATCTCAAATTTCTAGCCCTTTTCCCTTAATAGCACAACATTGTAAGGCAATACTATAGCAACATACACTTGTAAATCGTCAGACAATCAGACACAGGAATTTGCTAGATTTTCTCGATTCAAAAACTTCGTTGGCCCTAGATATGGTTCTTGAATAAAAAGATTACTTTATATATTTATTACGTTTTAGCTCCGGAATCCAAAAATTTAATTAACGCTTCCAAATTGCTACATAGAGTTTTAGTTCGTATAAGTTGGAAACGGATATAGATGGCAGTTGAAACAGAGTTCCGAAAATCGTCCATAGAGTTATAGTTCTCAGGTCTGCGACACCAACGACTCCACCATCAAACTCGGTACTGTTTGCGGTGTTGTACGCTTTCTATCTGCGGAAATTCGTAATGATTTCACGATATCTACGACAACAATCAACATCGGGATTTGTTTTCCACTGAAAGTTGGTTACCATTCGGCTAATATATCATTAGCTTTAGTTCTGGAAGAGGTATATCGTGTCTAAGCAGTGTATGAAGTAGAATTTATTAACCTTGTGACGGAAGCTTCGGACTTGGCGACACATTAAGCGTCGATCGTATAAAGGATACAGGAAGCGGTTCCGTAGGGCCAATTCGAAAGATAACATGAGTCCGCTGAATCGGGGACCTTTGCTAGGGCCTAGAGTGCCCCCAGCTGGCATACGACCACCTCCACCACCCAGATTTGGCGGTAGGCTACCACCTCCCGGTTTACCACCAAGAATGCCACCGCCACCCATGAATCCTGCCTTCGGTCCCATGAGGCAAAGATTGCCGCCTCCGCCGAGACCGGGCGGTGTAAGCAGACCTAGTGGACCCATGCCACTGTTCGGTCCCAGGGTCAGAGGTATGGCACCGATGGTTCCTCCGATGGGTCTGCGTGCTGCTGGGCCGAGAGGACCACCGATGAGGCCATGGTCCAGAAGAGGATTGCCGCCTCAAATTGTACCACATATGAGACCACGCTTCTCCATAGGGAATGGCAACGCTAAAGGAAAAGCAATGAATAACATGAAAAAAGTAAGCAAATTGGAAGTAAGTATGAATTCTATAATGTATTTATAGTATTTAAGTTGTAGTTTTAATGTATTTATTTTATTTGTATTTAATAGTGAATGGAATTTCAAGTATTACAGGCAATACAAAATCATTTGTCTATCACATTAATATTTAATGAAAACAATATTTTAAAATGTAATTTATATAGTAAGAAAGCAATTGGAATCTAAAATTTTTTAAGTATAAGTTTTGACGAGAAGATATTATTATTTAGGAATTAGAACTGAAAAAGCCATGGATGACCGATGAGATTCGTAGCGAAATACAAAAGAAAAATAAGCTTTATGCAAAAGCAAAAAAGAATAAGGACGCAAAGGAATGGGAAGAATTTAAGGATCTGAGGAACAAGGTCACTAGGATGATCAGAGAAGCTAAAAATGATTATCTTGCAAAACATCCTGAACAGGTACTGTTTTCATTAAATTTCTACAAACAAAGCATTCGTTGATGCTTTTTCTTTTCTCTTGAACTAACAGTTCCATGAATAAACTGTGTTCTCTTTCTTCACACTAATAAGAAAAGATATGATTTCTGGTATACTTTGGAAAAGATATTAATTGAAAAGTATGTCTAACAAAAGATGGTGAATAAAAAAATAATTTATGATCATGTTTTGATGTACTACAATTAAGATAATAATACATTCATAGCTTTCTATTTGCATAAAAGAATTATTAACTTGGATAGTAAGGAGCAATAGAGTTTGTAAGTGCAAAATGTAAATCGAGCTATTTTTCGTTATAGTTGCTAAGTATTTAGTGTTACAATAATTACTTCAGCTTTGGTTTCTCATAGAAATTATTCTTGCCACAATTGGTGAATTAGTGAGATTTGGGATTAATAAAAATTTGGGAACAAAATCATTCAATATCTTGATTTTTATTTTATAGACACTTCTGTTGCTTACTGTATTACAATTCCTTATTGCATACTTTGTAACTTTCATTAAATGCCAATTATTGATTCAGTGAATCAATAACATCAATATAAAGTTGTGGTATTACATTCAATTGCTTCTAATAAATATTTGACATATATTTGTTTACATTGTACAGCCATTGTTACTAATATGATGTACATTTAATTTTACTAAATACAGTAGACCACCCTGTACAAACAAGTACAATATAATTAAACGAATTTGTTACATAATTAATATCTTCTCCTTAAATTTCTCTGTTGCTTGTTTATATTAACATATTGATTAAGGACTGTATTTGGTGTATCGTAAGCACAGTAATACAACCTCTTTATTCCTTCTAGCTATTTACAGTAAGTATTAGTAAATGTTTTTTAAACCTGAAAACTATTCTATCATCAACAGTAATTTCTTGTACTAGATTTTCATTTAGAAGTTCATTATCATGTACAGTAAATTTTTCTCAATTGTCTTTCATCTTGTAAACAATAATGGACAATTTGAGGATAGAAGGGATGATTATTCGAGCCTCGCGGCTCGTTTTTATAGTTGCCGATTGTCAACAACCATAAAAACGACGCGCAAGTTTCGAGTAATCCGAAATGATCTATTTTTGTTTACAAAGTCAAGGACAATTGTAAAGAATTGGCTGTACTTGTTTTCGTAAAATGATTGATACAAAGCTAGGGATTATGTTATACTTAATTAAGTAAGTAAACCATACGAATCATTAAGTAACGATAAGTTTTCAATAATCTATTTATAATTTTCGAGTTTGCCAACATATTCGGTCACATTGTAGAGCTTTGCATATGTTATCTTTCTATTTAAATCATTATTATTTTGAGTAAAATAATCTAAATGAAATAGGATCGTTGTCGTTAATAATATTGTAGCTTCTGTAAGTTATATAATCAGTACTTATAATAAGTATTCTTTGCACCAGTATATTTAATTGGCACTATGTAATTAATCTGACACTGTTCCATCATAGTTGACAAATTGCTTTGATTACAGGGTGGTCAAAAAACAGATGATAAGAATACGAATGAATCCGAGGGTGTTCAGAAAACTGAGAATGCGACTGAGCAATCAGAGCAAACGGAGCTAACGGAGGAGAACCAGCCTTCCAGCGAACAGGCACAGTCTTAAAGCTTCAGGCTACTCCTCCTATAAAGAATTGAACAATTTGAAATTACATACACAAGTATTCTGTTTTCAAACTTCAGAACGATTTGATTATTTCTTACTTTTTGTGCAGTATGTTGATAATACTGCTCTTTGGATATACTTGTATCGTTTCTTTCGATTGTCAAAAAAAAACAAACGAATTTGTATTATCCGCTTTCTGTCATTTGTAAAATATCATTACATTGCAATATAAGTTTTCTTTATCTCTTTCTTCTATTAGCATTTATAATATAAGTGCATGCCAATTAAACTATCGTAACTGATTAGTTTGAAAGAATAGACTTTAATTAATACTTGAATAACCGATATACTCTATCGTTTCGTTGTCACACTATATAAGAGAGAAAAAACTGAAATTGTTTACGTCCTTTTGATTCATTGGTATAGGCTGCAAATGTAAAATTTTGTATATTTCTTATTTTACATAGATTCACAAATAGTAGTGTTAGATGTTTATAATTTGTTCTTCATTATTATACATTAGGAAATGATTTCTAGAAGCTCTATCTTGTAAAACTCTTGATATGTTCTTTGGATAGTATACAGTGCTGCGAGCTATAATATTTCCGTCTGTGAATTCTGTCAAAGACAAATTTTGCAAAATCATTTGTTAGTCAATTTTACAGATGTATTATGTAGCAAATGAAAAACAATATTTATTTGGTAGATCCAAAAATCAAATGCCTTTTTGTACGTAGCTTGTGGCTCTGTATTCAAACATGACAATTTTTGTAATTGTTTGTTAGTATGTGTCCTAGTATTGAGTACTTTTTATTCATTTCAACAATATATGACTTCCATAAAAGAACTTCAGGATAACAAGCATTTTGTAATTAAGATATGCGTATTGTAAGAATAAATCGTATTTCTATAAGTTCTAAATCTGGTGTCCCCGATTACTCTGTGATCCATTTAAGAAACGGCAATTAAACACATGGCGTCGAATAATCGTTCTGAAATATGAAAATGATCTCTTTGGATTTGACCTAACAAAGAACCGTTTATACACAAGATGTATACTGTTATTTAATCTTGTATCGATTAGGTACATTCTATGCTATAGTGCAAACTGAACAGATAGTAGATTTAATCAGTAATATATGCAATAAGTAAATTTTATTGAATGTGGATAATTAGATGTATTAGTTTCTTCCAAAATAATTTACATCTAGAATTCAATATGTATTTTAAGGTCAACCATATTTTCGATTATGTCTTCCGTTTCGCAATACATATTTGTATCAAATTGTAACATATACCATACACTGTACGTTTCGTTGGAAAAGTATGCTTCCATCAACGATAAACAAATTGAACCGAGTATCAGTGTCGAGAAAGTAGATGGAAAATCTGCATTTGTATCAGTTCTCTCAACTTGAAGGCTGAATTTCTGAATACCCTGGAAAACATATAAATGTGTAACATATGATGAAGTGTGTCACATAACAGCACAAGTAATCATCGTTTCATGTATATACACATATACGTATATATCGTTTTTGTATTACAAATGTTATTTATATTTATGCAACATTGAAAAAATACTTCTACAACTCCGCGAGCAAGAAGCAAATTTTTATGAAAAATTATCTTATTTGTTTACGTAAAAAAGTTCTTCGTGTATTAATTCTACATTTTAACTTATCCATGTTTGGAAGTTATTGTGACTTAAAGAAGAGAAGCTTTTTTTTTAAAAAGCGTATTATTCCTTAATAGTTGTAAATAATAAGTTCGGCAACATCGATAAATATTACAAAACTATAAGGAATAAAGGTATGCAACAGAGATTGTTTAAAAATTAATGAAGTATTCAGTGTTAATGGTCACGTATTAAGAAGTATTTTTGCATTGAAACTCGGTATACGTAATGTATAAGAATATTCGAAGTTACCATTTTTAGGCTCATCTTTATCCAAGTGATGAAGAGCCGTACGATCAGAGAGACGAAAATTATACCAGCTCGGAAGAATGCGAGTCATATTATTGCGAATTATGTGACAGAGATTTTCCATCGGAAGATAATCTTATTGAACATAAAAAACAACACGCAGTTTGCGGTATTGCTGGGTGTACTTTTTCTGCTCATCCGTTGCTCGTTGAGAAACACATTTCCATGCAGCACAGCAGCGGTTTATACGATAAGATAAAAAATGTAACCAGCCCTGAAGATATTGAAAAATGGATAACAGAAAGAAAAAAGTAAGTTGTATTGCACGGCGAGATCTTTGCGGATGTAATTGTTGATTAGCATTGCAGGAGGTATCCTACAAAAGCTAATATAGAGCAACGAAAAGCAGAAGAAATAGAGAAAGTGAAAAGAGGCGAAATAATTAAACAAAAGGTAAATTCTATGAAACAGAAAAAGCAAAGACCTTTACGGACTCAAAATAAGAAACGAAAAATGCCGAGAATGCCCGCACAAACACCGTGCGATAATGTGCAAGAGTCAAAATTGTACAGAGGTTTAAAAGAATTTTCTGGAACACGTAAATATTTAATATATTGCATTTATTGTTTCTGTTTTTTTTACACGAATATATTTTTCCATATGTAAACGTTTCAGTAAGCATACGAAGAACGGAGTTGCAAGTGGAAGATGAATTTGATGAAAAAGTTGTGGATGATGAATGTGAGAAAAGTGTTGATTTTATTTCTGACGAAGAGGAAACATCAATTCCCTTAATTAAACCGGTTATTGCTGTCCCCTCTCTATCTGCTTTGGTAGCCGATTATGGGACTGCATCCGACGATAGTGAGTACAAATATTAATTAATAATTTTTAATAGACATTTGTCACTGTATAATTGAAATAATATTAGGTGACGCACCTGAAGAAGTACCAATTAAAAGAGTAAGAGTTGAAGATGATATTACGAAAGAAGATTCTATTAAAAAGAGTGAGGTACAAAATACGAGCGAAATTCAAAATACGAGCGAGGTACAAAATACCAGCGAGGTACAAAATACGAGCGAGGTACAAAATACGAGCGAGGTACAAAATACGAGCGAGGTACAAAATACGAGTGAGGTACAAAATACGAGTGATATTGTGAACAATGTAAAAGAGAATATAGACGTAGAGCAATGCTCAAATGTAACATCCGAAAAAAGTTCAAGTACGAAGGATACCACAATTTCACAACACAAAGATAAAGAAAATAAGAAATTAAGTCAGTATTCGAAAGACACGGAACGAAGAAAGAATATAAGGAGGAAACAACCATACACCTCGCAATTATTAGAAAGATTGCTTTCGCGATCTGTTCAGCACGAAAGGAATTTAATCTGCCAATGTATAAAATATATAGTAGATAATAACTTTTTTGATTAATGATAAATTAATATGTAATAGGCACCGATCTACCTCGATTTTTCATTGCATTTTAATTAAAAGGAAAATAAAAGGTTCAAGACGTAATAATTGATTCATTATTTATTTGTTTAGTTAGACTTAAAATACTTTACACCAATCAAGTTTTAAACGAATGTCGTTTCCTTTTCTTAGGTTGCTTTTTTTGAAGTTCTAAGGCACTGTCATCTTCAGTAATTCTTTTTTCACTGCTTTTTATCGAAATGAGACTTTTGCTCTTTTTCCCTGAAAGAGCGTCCTTCCACTCAACTTCGGAACCTTTAATAGAATATTGATCTAAATTTTCCCTTTTCAATTTCTCCAATTCAGTTTTTTGTTTTGCTTTCAATTCCTAAAAAAACGTAAAGGAACGTATTATTATTATTGATAAAAAATAATATGATAATAATTAGTGAAAAAAATAATTATACCTTAGCAGCAGTTTCTAATTCATCGTGTAAACTTTGTCCATTAACTGGATTAAGTTCTACATTATCAGTATTGAGTTCCTTCCTCATCATGGTATTCTCAATAAAGTTCTCCGCTACTCCATTCAAGTACTTTATGCATTTACGTATAATTCGATTAAACAGACCAAGCAATTGCGAAGCTGGCAAATCCAATTCTTCCGCCAATTTATCAACAGTTTTGTGTTGCAAGCCCAACCCTAATAATATAGCCTGAAAATAAATATATTATTTTTATACTAGAAACAACACGATATTTGAATTTAATATTACCGATTGTACTGCTGATAAATGAGTATCGCCCATCATATTCAGAAAGTGTAAACGAGCTAGCGGCGGTAACAGATCCATTATCAAATGATAGTCCACCATGTTATTACTGTACATAGCTAAACGTTTTAAATCGTAGGAAGTAAAGTATATGTCCAACGTCTCTTTCTTCAAGGCTAAACAAAAAATTAATTACATTTGAAAATAACTGTAACCTGGTAATATAAAAAGGAATATATTGTTAAAGGTTAACTAACCAGTAACTTCCAGAGAAACTGATTTGTTTATTAGTATGCTCAATGCTAATGAAGATCGGTATGAACTAAATGAAAAAGACAGTAGCGTAATGAATCGTCGTCGAAAATCGGTCCAATAATCTTGCAACCACCTAACATCTTCCTGTTGCTCGGAACTGAATTTGTATAACATTATGCAAGAATGTTCGCCTGTTATATCGTTTGCAGTTTGTCTGAAAAGCGAGGGGGCACAATTACGTATTTATTGTACGTATTTGGTTATAGATAAAAATACGAACCTTAGGTAAACAGGCACGAAATTAGACCGCTTCCAAAATTTTAGTAGCTGTTCGGTAACACCAAAAGACACACCTAAATAGTCCAAACTTTCTGGTCGTCTTTCACTTAGTTTCAGAAGTAGAGGCGGTAAAGATGCTTGAGGTTCTGAGATTGACCAAGTATGATAATGACAAATACTTAAAAAATTTGATTTTAGATGCAATAAATGTATTTACCAATTGTTTCATTCAGTAAACCAACTTCTTCGTCTTGTACTTTTAAGATTTCTGTAGCAGGCGTTTCCAAAGACTTTTCGCTGATATTAAGTATTTTCATTTCGTAGTACTGCTTCAGTAATTCTAATGCACGACTGCCATAACCCATCTACAGTAATTATTAGTTACAAGTAATTAATTTCTCAGCATTTTACACAAGCGATAAATTAGCTTACCCCGTGGTAATCCGGATGCGTCGCGATGCGAACGATACGGGCACCCGCTAATGATGGAAAATCTTGATCTTGATATTGTTGCGCAATAGTCCAAGGTATAAGATCACCGGCCGCTCTGCGTCCACGCACAAGCCCATCGTTTATGGTGTTCTTAGTGATTTCACCTTCTAGGCAAATCTATGTATTATAGAAACATTAGAAATGCACTAATTTAGTTACTAAAATATATGCAACGAATTTATTACAATCTTATACACTTACTTGGATTACTACTAATATTTCTGGCAACGTTTTTTTATTCGAGTCAACTGGACCCAGAAGACAAAACAGATGATGCGCTGGAGCATCAGACATCAGTTGCAAATCATTCGGACTATTCTAAAAAATTTGACATATTTAGTACTTTTTAAATTATATATATGAACAAAAAGTGCATATAACATATCGTCTAATAATTAATTATATTTAGTAAGAATTGTTAGAATGATATTTACTTTGTAATGAGAAGCGACATAGAGAGCTACCAGTCTCTGTAAAAATAATTCGGACGCTTTGTGGTATGAAAATAAAGTATCTCTAGAAAAAAATTATAACATATCAAAACATTTGAAAAAAAATATTTATTCCTATAAATATTTTTTGTACTTGTATAGATACCTGTTTATATAATATAACTGGCACAAGTCAGGGGGTGGACATCCAGATAATATTGGCGTAAATGTGTTAGCATTCAAGCATAATAAATCACATAGCCATTGCTCGATAGAGTCCCCTGGTTTGTAACGGATAGATTCTTCGAGCGTAAGCTCATGAAGCTGTCTCCCAATGACGGTCTTTTCGTTCTGCTGCTTATCAGATTTTTCATGCTTATTAGAACCAACCGTTTGGCTACGCAATTGATGCAATAATTTCAATGACAATGATCTACCTGTACCCTCGTATCTGTCCAAGGAGAATTACACATTGTGAATATAAACAGGATAGTATATTCTACGACAATAATATAGAAATTCATTCATAAAGAAAACAATGTGTGTACCCATTGATAGTTGATGAAAGAAATACCAAATAAGGACCAAGCATAGCTTTCACGTAAGGGAGAGGTATTGCAGCAGCCTCATCAATAACAAGTAGTTCAGCTTGAGCTAACTTATGTGCATCAGTTGGGTGAATGTACTGAAAAAAATTATATAGCGTTTTAATATTCCGTGTAAAATTATGTCTTGTAATCTATTACATTAATATTCTATCTATACTAAAATTTAATGTACATGGCAAATGTACCTGAACTGTTTGCCTGTGATCACGGAAAACATTTACACGGACGGTAGCTTTATTAAATTCAGGGTTTGTCGATTGTACTAGTCCATAATCAAGATGTTCTTGATATCCAAGTGCATCAAAGCCTAAAATTAAAAGAAACATTTAATATGCGGATAAATCTGATAATTCGAATTTTATAATAATTTACCTTTGAAAACGAACTCAAATAGGGTATTTAAATTCTCTGGACTTGGACTAGAAATATAAATGTTTGAATAACCAAATGTTATGGCACCAGCAATAGCTAAACCCAATGCTGCAGATTTTCCACGTCCTCTAGAAGCAGTTAAAGAGACAGTAGATCTTAATGTTTTCTCCGATATACATTCAATGAATTTAAGAAGTGCTTTAGCCTGAAAGGAGTATTTTAATCATATAATTTATTAAACATAAGTACTTGGTAGCTATTTTTAATGTAATTTAACAAACCTGATCAATTGTTCTACAACAATTAACAAGAGATGAAATGGGTTGCGTGTCTTTCAAAGTTTCTTTCAGTGAATCCAATTCCGCATTTTCTTCGGAACTAGCTAATTTTTGAACAGGTTCAATTTGCAAATTATGGGATGATAAAGGTAGTACATTCAATTGATCGTCAACAACTAGACATCTTTTACACGATGCTAAAGAAAGAAGGAACCTTTCATTAAAGCGACCTACAACATCCTGCAACACATTGAAATAATGAATTAGCTGTTAAAGTAATTTTTGTCTTAATAAAATGAACATAAGTGATGTACCTGATGTGCTTCTGTGCGGAATCTTTGATGAACGTCCATATTCATTGTGTACAATTGCTTCAGCGAATTCACAGACTGTAGGAGGAATACAATAATGCCTCCTCCTTCTATAGTTTCTATAGTACGTGCTAACAAATTTGGAGTAATTGCTTCAAAGTCCTGAACAATACCAAACAAACAGTAAGTAAATAAAATAAATGTAAGATACAGAAGAATATGAAATGTAGGCTCACTTGTAAAACACACATGCCATAAGTATTTCCTAATATTTTGTGTGTCTCGTGATAATAACAGTAACGTATGTTAGTAGAAACAACAAACAATTCAAATGGATCATCGTCATTGACATCCAGCTTCCCAGATTTAACTTTCTTTTGCAAGGACTTCATTTTCTTCTTCCTGTGACTACTGAATCCCAATTCCTTTTTGTAACACCACAGGACAGATGGTCTAGCTTTTATGACACTTTTTGATAGCATATGATGCAGCAGGACAACCTGTTGATAGTATAGTTTTTAACTTTATTTATAATGAATTAGTGCTGTCAATAATACAATTATAATCAACTTAAATTCTAAATAAATTATGGGCTGAATGAAATTTTTACTCACCTGGTCTCTTGCTTTCTCACCGATAACGATAAACATCGTTCTGTGTCCCGTAACAACACCATTTTCAATTAAAACGCGAATGCGATTATCTATTTTTTTACGGACCATGTTTAAAATAAATGTTTCTGTCTAACCTTAAAAACGTGCACGCCACATGTATGATGCTAGGCAATACAAAACCTTTCACACATATACAGATGTATACATACGATTTACAAATACATACGCGCATGTATACAACCGCGCCATTTTAAATTCATTGAAATTTTAGTTTTCACCGCAATAAACTCTGCTCCGTAAAACGGTGCAAATAATAAATATAGTAGGTATAAATCAATTCTTCTCCAGAGTTCTATAATAATAAGTAATTATTTTGCACATTCTTTTTATTGAAAACGAACAGATTTGTTGTCACAGTAAAATTATAAATTTGTTATTATTCGAACACATACATATTTTCAAATGATATCTTAATCACAGAATATACATTTTTGAATAGAAAACTAATGTTTCTTAATATTAGGTTGTTTATCTAAAATAAGATATCAATTCTTTTAAGTACTCATCGCGAATGAGTTTTGTTTGATTCACATGTATATTATTACAAACAATATATTTTATATTGAACAGAGAATGGTACCAAGACTCAATAAAAGTATCTATAAATATATTAAAAGATTTTAATAATACTCATCAAAATATTATATGAATTTAAGAATAGATAGATACAATATGTATATTCATTATTATAATCGGCTTGAAGACAACAGTCGTATTCATAAATGATATGTTTTACAAATTGAAAGTTTACAATAATTTATGATACTAAATGCATTTAAATTGCATATAAATAACATATAAAACATTTTTGGAATGTATATTGCATTATTGCATATGAAATATTAATTCTGCGTCACATATAAAAATATTAATTACACTTTTTAAAACATATCTATCCTCTTTGTTGTGTAATAAAATTCATTTCAACTTTGAAATACATACATATTTAAACTATATTTATATATATATTCTCCTTGACTTTCATAACACTTTTAAGTACATTTTCTGTAAATAAAAAGAACATTTTCTTTGTTATTTGCCTTTCATTTTATATCTCGATATAAGTCTAAAATTTTTACGAATAATTTCCCTTTGAAAGCCTGCTTGGTGAAATAAATCGAAGATCTTTGCTTCGATCTTTTTTTTAAAAAAAAAGCTCCACTATAATTTGCGTCACTATAGTATTATCACTTCAACTTGATATTATTGACATTTTGTCACATACATGTATCTCAAATAAGTCGGCGCAACTAGTAAATATGATAACGGAAGGCAATCGATTTCTTGTAAATGCTAAAATTATTTAAAATTTAAAATCTTTTTATTTGCAGAGAATACTATCTATTTTCTGTTGGCGTTTTGTCTTCCCATTGAACTTGACCCGGCGCAATAAATTCTAAATCACTGGCATCATCAGAACTAGACATATTGTCATCATCAAAATATGGTTTTGTTACTTCACTCGGTTGCATATGCCCTACAAAAATAGAATACAGATAATGGATAAATGCACTCAACGACAGATACAAGTTTTCGGAAGCAGCGGTACTTACCATTTGCTGGCCTTCTAAATATTTCAATTTCTTTCTCATCGTCATCGAAAAAGCTTGTTCCGTCTTTAAGTAAACTGAATGCGTATCCGCCTCGATTATTTTTCTGTGACTGTTCAGAAGACGTACAGTTTGCATACATGAACACAGCACAGGCAATAATTCCAAAGCATATAGTACCTAAGGAGAAGCAATTTTAAATAATTATTCCTCAGAAAAATGAATACTTAATCTACTTTATGCATATTTGTATTTAATATCTTACTTATAATTATAATGAAAACAATTCTGGGCATTCCTAGGAACTTGTCGTTATATCTTAATTTAAACATTAAATTTGAGATACTATGTATATCTGTTGTAACGAAAACTTTAGTCTGTGGAATGTATCCATTTGCTTTGGCACTGATAGCATGAGTGCCAGGTTGAAGTAGAAGCCAGTAGACTCCATTTATTCCACTTTCAACATGGTGTACAGAATTATTGCATGATAAAATAGCATTTTCCAGCGGTTCGTTTTTCCTCGTGAGAACAAATCCTTTCACTCCGTTGTTCAGCTTATCTACCATAGCTAAGAAACTATCTTTATTATCTTCAAACACGTTTCTCGAATCGTCCGTAGCACAACACGTAATGTATGCATCCATCATCAAAGTACTGGTATTTAAATAAATATAATCCACCAAGGAATGCTCTCTCTTTCCACCAATACCATTTCCAGCATAAACAACGCCGTTAATATTTGTATGTAACTCATGATCACAGACTGAATTTTTTGAATTCATATGAACATTGTGTTTTAAGTAGGTAGTTGCTAAATCTTGTAGTACAGTATCATCATCGGTTTCATACACGTGTTCTGGAACCCTACCATAACTTTTCGCAAAGGGAATTTCAATATGTTGGGCACCAATATTTAAATTGATCGCTAACATTGGTTTCATTTTTCTGAACCACTTAATTATTACGCTCGCTTCGCTAGAAAGCATTGTTTTAATAGGAAATTGTAGGTCATCAACAACTTGGGAAGAACACGATAGATTTCTATTAGGGCTTTGAGTGAAATCTGGAACGATATATATCGTATACTTATCTAAGTAATTTGTAACAGTAGTATTCTTTCTATAATGGTCCAAGAGATATGTAGCGAAATGTAGCAAGACTTTGGACGTAACTTGTATGCCATTAGTAACACCGGCTACAAATGCAATTGACGGACGGCCTACACGTTTATAATTATTTTCAGCTCCAATTTCTAAATACATTATGCGAACACCCTTCTTCGATCTTCCCATAGTCCGCAGAACAGACAATTGTGAGTACTTATCATTTAGATCAGTTAACATTCTGTTCAAAGCATTTGGCTCCGAATCTTCGTTACCTTCTTCATATTTCTCCACGCCTGTATTACTTTTTACCAGCTTAACGGTAAGATCAGTTATATGCTCATTCTCCACGTGAATGTTCACAGACTGATCCACGTATCCTTCGCAGGTGAATACGAACGTATAATCACCAGGAAGCAGAATAGTCTTAAAGTAAGCCATATTCTTCGAAACTTCATATTGCATCGTTCCGTGTTTAACTACAGCCTCTCTCAAAGGAACATTATTAACATCCGTTACAATCGCGCGAACACCAGTTGTTAAGCTATGAACAAGTTGTATCAGAGGCAGTAAATTTTCGCGCCAAATGATTGGAATGGATGCGGCGGGCGGATACTTGCAACAATCCACGTTGACGCTCATCTGAAAATATTTAAAGATTACAGTAGAATTATACAATAGGCAAATTAGAATTAAAAAGTAACGACGATCATTCACATCTCTATTACTTACTACAGGAACATTATATTCGTTCCGAATATAATCTTGCACTTCTTTAACTTCGCTATTAAGAATATTACACGTCCCTTTGTGCGTTGAATGTTCATAATTTTCGGCGAGCGTTTTATACACATGCAAATTATTGTCTGTATAACTACAATAATGATATGAAATGTGTAAGCTGTTCTGTTAATTCATCTAAAGAACTGGAGGTTTAAGCGTTTTCTTACCTAACTTTACGTGCTCCGCTTCCTAATATAATGATCACATCGTATTTTTCATTGGTTATCATTTTCTTAAATGCGCTGCTAACCGAATTAATCTGATCAGAAGTCGTAGTGCTTTTGTGCAAGATTTCCTCGCCAACTTCGCCTTTCACTATAGGATTGCATTCTTGATTATCATATATATTATCGAAACCTGGATCGACACCGGGAATGATATGTAGAACGGAATTATTTAATATGCGCTGTGTAGGAGGATCTCCAATTTGATTTCCCATAAGAATATGAGTAGCTAAACGCAGTAGAATTTCTCTGCCCACTGGTTGGGAGGCGAACAGTCCTCCGATTAAACCAATGTGAAATTTGTTTTCTTCTGGTGCTCCCATCTACAAACATATTGAACATGAAATATTTTATGCAGTCATAATATATCTTATTTTCATTAAGAGATACCTACATCGTGTGTAATTTTTAACGAATGAATAGCCATGTTAACCAGCGAGCTTCCAGCTTCGAATTCGGCAGTGTTTGGTTGATGACTTTCTAATTCGCTAAACCGGGCGTTTAATTCTGCATTTGTTAAATATACATTCTGTAAATTTGCTATTAGTCGGAAATCATATGCAGATGACCTGAAACAGGAGTTTGTATTGTTACTTAAACTTATTATAATTTACGAGTGCATGTGAAATCTCATGTTTAACGTTAAAACGTGAATGTCCAATAAACAACATGATATCGTTCTCAATACTTGAAAATAGACCATAAAATCCAACCAACAGAAAACAGTATACACGAAAATGTTTAGAAGTATTTACTTAATGTTACTTGAGGCTTAAATTTCTTCGTAAAACGAAATTCTTATTATTCCTTATTAAATAAGATCCTTTATAATATTTAACGACATATAAATGATATTATTCTGTAAAGTTCAACGTTCATGAATGTTAAGATATTCCCTCATCTCATGATTAAGATAAAAGGCTGCGTATAATTATACCAATGCTGAGGATCATCGCGCATTAGCGTAAAGTCCAATGTTACTTCTCCTTCGCCCATATTGTCCCCCTCGGGTACAATTACGTTCTGCGTTTGGGGTTCATATCCTACTGCGCTAGCTGTAATATTGTATTTTCCTGGAACCAAAAGTCGCCAATAGTCACCACCTTCGGCTGCGTGGACATCGTGTTTAATTCCATCCACAGATATTTTGGCATGAGGTATGGCGGTACCGATGGATGAACGGACTATACCGTGTACACCTTTTCGAGACTGTAAACCGTAATAATTATAATTATCCTAATATAATGTAGACACGGATAATTTAAATAGTATTGGTCTGTACTATTGTGAATCGTGTACCATTTCAATAAGACGTAATAACGGTTCCCTATTTTGCAACCAAAATGTTGGCAGTTCAGTACTATTTGGGAACTTTGTACACCCAACTTCTAACGTAATCTCAAAATCATTGCTGTGAAGGTAATTGTAGTCCTGCATTCCACCACTGACGGAGTACCAGGCGGCTCCATTGGTTATCCCATCTGGGAATCGTTCCTCGAGTAAACTTGGCATATTAAGTCGTTCGTTTGGAAGCGGTGGGCAAGGTTCACCAAGATGCATACGGGGATGAGCGTTTGAGTAAGCTAGTGATAATGCTTTGAAGACGGCATCGTCTGGACTAACGTTTGGGGCATTAGGTGCATACTGTGGCGTATTATCGTATGGGTAATTTGCTACCAATGTCCCCCCATGAAAATTAGCAGATAGAACGAATGGAATTTCGGCAATCCACTTCATTACCGCTTTTGTTTCAGGTTCTTGTTCGCTATTGTACTGTAACATAAATTGTGCAAAAATAAAGACTCTGACAAATAACTATGATAGTAAATATTTTACTAAAGATTAATTATTCGTACTTTATTTACGCCATACTGATCGGGAAAGTTTCTATTCAGATCAACACCCCTGGCATTTGATCTGCCATGTCCCCCAGACACATCTCCTTCTTGAGAAATTTCGTATCCATCCGGATTCATACTTGGCATTACATGTAATCTAACGTTTTTAAGTATTTTCGTAACTCTATCATTAGTTTCATAATTTTCGCATAGGTATCTTAATAACAACAATAAAATTTCTCTGCCAACAACTTCGTTTCCGTGCATATTTCCTATATATTTCACTTCCGGTTTATTTGGATTGTGTTTCCCAGGATTTTCCGTTATTTCCATCACATATAATTGACGTCCTTTGACAGATTTTCCTATGCTATAGAGACTTGTAATATTTGGGTAATTTCCGTTCAAGTCCATCAAATATTTTTCCATTTCTACATAATTATGATGCTTAAATGTAGTATTGTGAAAGAATCCATATTTGTCTATAGATTTCATTATTTTCTCGACTTTAGATGAACTTAATTTGCCTAATTGGAAAGAAACACATTATTATAAATGAAAAGATTTTGTGAATATCAGTAATAAAGCTAAATTAAAATAGTATTTAATGTTCTTTTCATGTAAGATACGAAAAAAGTCAAATAGAGTAGATAAATGAACAGATTGATTAAAAATGCATTTTAACACAAGGTATAGAGAAAATAAAAGCTTAATAAAGGTGAAAGCAATAAAATGTACATCAATGAATTGTGTTAAGCCACTGATAAAAAATTATAGGAGAAGGTTGGAAAATATTTGAAAGAATCTAACTCATTTTCTGAGGCAAATATAATATTTTATTTTTAATTTCAGATATACATTTAGTTCAAACATGGTGTACTATACATCTAATTACAAATACAATCTTAAACATCGCTCACTGTTTTACATTCTTCTAACATAATTATTAAACTTTCATAATAAACGTCCATATAATGTATCGTGCACTAAAAACGTTTAGAAAATGTTTATATGTCACCATTGCATTGAGATTATTTTGTTCGATATAAGAAATTCTCGTTTTAATTAAAAAAAAAAATAAAAAATAAAAAAAAGAATATATAAAAAAATAACATATGTCTTTTTATTAACATTGTGGAGTATGTGAATATGTTAAAAATCTTACTGATATATAGATTCAGTTAATTAATTGTGTAAAAACATATTTATAAAAAAATATATATACATTAGTATTTTTAAGTGTTTGTCAATGTAAAAATGACGTAAGAGAGCATTCAAATAAAAAATAGATCACAGTTCAGAATGTGTTCGATAGTAAGTAATCTATGGCTTAAAAAATTGGTAGTGATTCAGCATTGAAAATGACCGTGTTAAATTCTCTAGCAATGTGCAAATTCGGTACATAAGAATCTTTCTGAAATTTATGCTCCCACATCTTGTTTCAAATAAAAATTGTAACAAATCTGAACGCTAAGGAAAGAGACTCTTTTCAATTATTTGTACTCCCAATAGTTTGCGATCAATTATTATTTTTGTACGCATTATTTCTCCATACCTTGTGTGTATATTTTGTATGCTTGTAAAATATAGACTATAATAAAATGCATGGATATTTCGGAAGATATCAAATGATGTCGAGTGGCTATTTTATCGTATCGGTGCTGTAAAATAAAGAAATAAAAACACATAATAGAACAAAAATAATGAAACGAGAAAAATAATCGATAAAAAGAAATGAATAACAAGAAAATAATATACAGTAAGAAATGGCTAAGAAAATCAAGTTACATGAAAAAGTAATTGAAAGAAACGGATGTAACACAGAGGAGTTATATTGTAAGCTGCACAAAAATTAAGCTAGTAGTCGATGTCTTCGTAAGAGCGTATTAATTTGTACAATGGGGAATACTGATTTAGAAGTGGTAACATACGAGGATAATCTATATCTTGATTACCTTGGTCATCAAAGGTGTCCGGTTTCAAAGTGAAATTGACAATAGTTGGTTCACCCGAGTTTACCGTAACTGTTACTACTTTACTCGGTTGATATCTACAATAGAGAAAAAGAGAAATATACCATCGTGAAATATCATGTTCTATTAAACAGCGTTACGACGATATATTATTTTTACGTTTGTTATACGAAGATACTAACCCCCACGATTCCGCATGAACCATATAAGTACCAGGCAGTAATAAACGCCAGTATTCTCCACGATTTGTTGTTGAAACATTATGGTCAATTCCGTCTACAATAATATTAGCTGCTTCTATCACTTGACCATCGGAATCTCGTACAAGCCCTAAAATGAGTAGCTAAGGTATATTTTATAACTGGCGATTAATGGCATTTCATTAATATTTTAGAACCTTTTATTCCCATATGCGCTTGTTCAAAATACTTTATAAGAGACTCCTTATTTAAGTTCCAATGTTCTGGCATTAATGAAGCTTCTGGATATTTACAGCAACTAAGTTCAAATGTTATCTCGAATGCATTGGACACAGCATAATTGAAATCTTGCATACCACCAATCACTTCGTACCTAAAGCATATCAAATTTAGTCAATTTCTCAAACAGTACTCTCATAAGTAGTAGTAAATAATATTTACCAAAAAGCTCCATTAGTAACACCACCTGCAAAATTGTCTGGAAGACAAGCATTGCCTGCACGCATTGTTGGATGATTATCTGCATATACGTGGGCTAAATATTTGAACAGTTCATCGTCTGGACTTTTACTTTCAATACAGCAGGTTCTTGAAATTCTGAGAATAAATATTTTGATTAAATAAATGCTCTAATACAGTACTAAAATCAACCCAGAATGGCATTTGATATGAAGCTAAATTATGATTTGATTATTTGTTACCCAGAATCGTATGGATAACTGGCTACAACAGCCCCTCCGTGAAGATTGCCAGACAATACAAAAGGTTCCTTAGCGATCCATGTCATCACAGCTATCGTCTCATTTTGACGTCCGTCCAATATGTTGCCACCTTTTTGTAGTTGACTGGTTCTACTATCAAACTGGTCTGGAAAGTCTCGATTCAGATCAACATGATTCGCATTCTCACGTCCCGAGAAATCTTTCTTAGAGTCACATTTCCCCTCCTAATGTGATAAAAATTCGATCAATGCTTGTTACCAAATACAAACTACAAAGACAAACCATACACAGTAAGATTTAAACGTTACCTCTGATTTCTCAAAGCCATCAGGGTTCATAGACGGCATAAGGAAGATATCTGTATTGTTCACCAGCTTCGTGATACGCTCGTCTTTGCCATAATTGTGCAGAAGATATTGAGCGAGATAAACCAACAGCTCTCTGCCGACGGCTTCGTCGCCGTGCATATTGGCGACATATTTGACCATTGGCTCACCCAACTTTCGTTGGTTGACATTTTCGGAGATTTCGAGAACCAACAGATCTCTGCCCTCTACGGACTTCCCTACGGAGAATACTCTGGCCAAATTAGGATACTTTTCGGACAAGGAGGTGAACAACTTTTTAAGCTCCTCGTAATGTGTGTAGCGAGGAGCAATGAAGTCTTCGTCCAGCTTCTCTTCGGAATGAATCGCGTAACCATTTATAACCCCAATCAACGAGCAAACAAATAGCACAACACAATAGATAGCACCTGTCCGTAACATATTGGAATGAATATTGGCAGAACAATGGAATAAAACTGTTCAAATCTCAGCAAGACATCCTACACAGCCAATTATATACATACATACAACGTCGATATACATAGCACACTGATATACTGATGACGTCCACAGGTCCACCAGCACATTTAAGCGTGGGTAGAGTAGGGTAGGTAGAGTGGGGTTAGTAGAGCAGGGTAGGAGATGCACGCTAAACGATATCTACATTCGTGTTATCTTTTATACTATGAACCGAAGAATTATTTAATGCTTGCAAGTGAATCATACTGCAGCGTTTATATTTCTATCTATAATACACGTATGTAATTTTATCATTATGTGCACGAACACGTAGATATACTTTATACGTGCTATGATAATTTTCTCTACTTTTTCTATCGCCCCGATAGATAAGTTCTATTTCTAGCTAATAATGTTCCACATTCCCGACGCAGTTGAATAGAATTTTATGTAGAAACAAAATAGTATTATAAATAGTATATGGGAATATGCTGCGCAGCCGAGATCCCGCATTTCCCGGAATTTACATTTTCCAGGGAATCCCGAACATCTTGGAATTTTTAAAAAGTCCGGGATTCCCGGACGTCCGGCGCCCCTTGCGGGGAAAATCGAGACTAAATTCGGAGTTCGTACAGCGCTAATTAGTATCGCGGCAGAACGCTGAAACTGCTAGCCAAATTAGTTATATACATGTATATACTTGATTTGGCTAGAAGTTTCAGCGTTTTGCCGCGATACTGATTGGCGCTGTACGGAGCTTCGAGATTTCGCCGCAAGGAGCGCTGTCTGTCAGGAACGGCGCTTGGTTTCAATGAATCGGTATCGACGATTAATAAATCCATTATTTCAATAAGAATTACCAACAAAAGTGCCGGTACAAAATACTTTTAAATAATTAAATTATCGAAGTTTTATACTGTTTAATATTCATAACGATTCCTCTTCCAAATAGCTTTATATATTATATAGCTTGATATAGTCTTCTATTTTCACGGACAAGGGGAGGGGTGAATCAGAATATGTACCTACAACGCGAATTTTTATATCATTCGTTCGCTTTCATTCATTTGTTTTTCTCGATAAATTTCAGGTCGCTGGAAGGCACATGAACTGGAACAATTTCTTCACCGGTGCGAGACACCACGGGGACGGCAAAAGCGAGGACGAACCGGAAACGGAAGACGACGATGTCACCGATAGCAATGCCACCGCCTCCACCGAGAAAGTGCCGCGATTCCTTGGAATGCGGTTCAACCGTTTCCCTCGCGACCATTTCTTCCACGTCTGCGTTAGGAACGTTTTCTTGTCGATCAACGCGACGACATTCGTGAGCAATAAATAACTTAATTAAATAAATAACTTACAAGACCCTTAAGGAATAGTACCATCAACGATATATGTAGAAAATAAAAACTTTTCAGCTTTTTGAAAAGAGACATCTTCCATCTAATGGAAGAAACGTTTCTACCTGGAACGTTCGTTTAACTTTTCTTACAATAAATGAAGCTTGCAGGCATAGTTGGCGTGGTAATGTCGGTGTGGACTCTCGCTGACGAAAGAATAATGTCCCGATTGATCGGACATCGGATATTCCTGATCACTTTGCTACTCGTCGGTCTCGTTGGCGCCCTCACGTCGTTACTCGGGATAATCAGTCTCGTTCGAAAACGAAGGCTATACTTGAAGATCGTTAGTTCAACTCTATCATTAGACAAAAATATTTTAACACGTTACCTACGTTAATTACTATTTTTTAAAGACGTTTCTTTTATAGAGCGTTATATTGCTTCAGAAGCGGCGGGTAACGTGTTAATTAACCTGTAGTAATTAATATAGAACGTTGTTTTGATTTTAGTACGCGTCTCTATGCTTACTGTTCCTTTCCATTATCTTCGTAACCGCCGTGTCGAGCTTTTGGATCGTCGAAGAAATTCTGAAGAACATTCAGGCGGACATGGTCGCCGCCATGAAAAATTACGATTCCTCGCCATCGTACAGAAGGTCTTGGGATAGCACCCATAGATACGTAAGAGACCGTGCTAAAAAGTCTCTTCTATTTTACGTTCTTCCTGTCGCTTTGTACGATTTATATATTAACAGAAATCTTTATTTTAGTTAAAGTGCTGCGGGATTAAGTCACCGAAAGACTGGGCCAATTATCACATCAGTATCCCCAAGAGTTGTTGCGCCAAAGCCATCGATCAAGTAATTAATTTTGTCCAAAATCGTTTGCTCCTGGACTCGATTAATTTACGAAAATTTAGCGAAGGAGAGTAGACGTCTGTAGGTCAATTAAACCACGATTTCTTATTAACGTTTTTAGTGTATAATTATGACGGAAGCCGTAGCGTTCAAAGTCGGCTGTCTTCGAAACGCCGCGCTTTTGCTGAAGTCGCACGTGCATGCCATAAGCATAACAGCTCTGCTGATTTTCATAATTCTAGTAAGTTAACGAAGATCATATAACGCCGCGTGCGCGAAATTTTTAAATGAAATGATATAGAAGAAAAAGTTAAAAGCCCGCTATGAGAGGATGAAGGATATTCATGGTTTCACAATTTTACTATCTTTCTTTATAATAATACAATATAAGTAACGTTCAATCATTGACTTTTAGGTAATGAACTTTTCTTTCGCCCTCTGCATCCTGTGTAGATTAAAGGAGCGCCGATCCAACAGATGAAAATCATCTCGCTTCTTTAGCAAATAATATAGTAAAACAATTCTACGATTGTACCGTCGTAATTGTAGAGGCTGAGGGCGAAGGATCGATACACGAGGATCGAGAAGAGAGAATAAGAAACTGGCCGATGAAACGTTTTCCCGTTTTTATTATCATATATAGATCATATATTTTCTGAAAACACTTAATATATTGTACTTAATGATAGTAATATTGTAAGTTTATTGGACATGCTTGGTTTTTGGGTGGCGACACGGTGTGCGCCTGTCATGGCGGCGATCAGAGTTCCACGTTTCTTTCTTTCTTTTTTTTTTTGTTCTCTCTCCGGATTGTTTTCCCATTTTCGTTTCCATCGTATCATTTTGTTCACAACTCTTTCGAGAGCATCCGCGACGATCGCCGATCCACGGATCGTCGCGAACGCCGCAAGGAAAAAAATACATTTATAAAAAATTATCTCTGGCCGTCGTGTGCTCTGTCGTTCTCGAAAGTGTTCCCGAAACGAGATTCTCTCTAGCTTTTGCATTTTTTTTCTTTTTCTCGTGAAATCGATGAATAGAGGGGGTGTGGGGAGGTGGTGAGAGGGCATAGTCCCGACAACATGACGTGCACCGGAATTTCGTTCGTTGCGGGACGACAAAAATGTATTGACATCGTTAATAATAGCTCGTTGAACGCGATACAGATCTGTCTTTATCTCTCCTAGTCGCCCAGATACCCTAAGTAACTGTGCTTGCACCTGTTCGTCCACGAATTCCCCCGCCAACTTTGATCGTTCCCTTGTATACATATACATACATATATAGATCCGCCTGTCCACTCGCGCGCGCATTCGCGTGTACGTGTGTAACTGAATCGGTCGATCGTCCTAATCTCTGATGCCCCTGTCGCTTTTGATCGTTGATAATAATGTCTGTCGACTATAGTAATTCCTTTCCTCATCGAACATGAACTACGATTTAATTATAATAACAATTATAATATTAATTTGCTTGCATGAATATTTCTGTTCGTACAATTAGCGAATGAGAATTAATTCCTCTTCTTTGCAGCGACAATAATTAGAAAGTGGTATGAAATTTAATGTGAAATATAATGAAAAGTATTGTAAGTAATTTGTATACTTCAAGATTTGTGCAACATAATAGTTTAGCAAGCTCTGCGATAAAGGAAGGGTTAGTTCTCGTCGCGATAATTTTGTATCCCATCGAAAGCGACGTGGACATAGCCGAATGAATGAGACCATAGTTTTCCAACTATGTTTTAGGCTGCAACCCCATTAAAAATGTATCATGGTAAACCATCTCTGTTATCCGAATTTCTATGAGACTGGCACGCGATTTTCGAGTTTTAGAAAATTAGATCGAAAGAAGAACGCGAAGTAATTAGAAACTGAAATCGAATAGGCTCGGTTGGAAAACTATGAATTAGACATTGGACGATCCGATTTGCGCAGCACGCGTGGCAGTGTGCGTGTGTGTCCGTGCGTGTGAGCACAGGGAGACATAGATAATAGAGGACAGGGCTGGGCGCAGTCTCAGGCAGGTTTCCATCCAATTACAGATATATTATATCATAGCAAACATCGTGACTATTTACAATAAATACAGTCGATTAGATTATATAAATAAAATATATCGTATCGTTAGTTTAGGTTTACAGCAACACGTGACAGTAAACAATTAGATCAGCGGCAAAGTAGCGTTTAATCTACTTAGGGGTAGTGGTCATAGTAGCTGCAGCAGGACTTGACTCTTCTGCCATTCACACACTCTTCTCTCTCTCTCTCTCTCTCTCTCTCTCCCTCTCATTCTCTCTCTCTCGCACTCTTAATTTTTGTTATTTTTCTCTTTAGTATATCACTCTCTCTCTCTCCTCGCTCTCTCTCACTCTCTTTCTCTCCAACCGAAACTTCAGTTCCTGATCTGAATGTCGACAACGAGATTCGCTTCGCGAGAATTACGTGCCTCACAATATCATTCTCATCATCATCATCATCATCATCATCATCACCATAGTCATCACCATCATCATCATTAGCATCATCATTAACATTTTCATTATCATCATCACGTGGTCCGACGGATTCAGCTAGCTTCCGGCCATACATAATTTCTCTCTTTTTCCATTAATAATACGATCCGCGTCAGTAGTCGCGGCAATAATTAATCAATAATCGTAATAATAATAATAATAATAAAAATAATAGTAGTGACAATTATAATAAAAATAATAATAAGAGTAGTAGTACTAAAAATAGTAATAAAAATAATGGTAATAATAATCATCGTAATAATAGCAATAATAGTAATAATAATAATAATAATAATAATAATAATCGATTTACTCCTTCGATTTCTACCCCGTTAATTCCAGAAGTATTTATATTCATATATATATATTTATATGTATATATATATATATATTTGTATTTATATTCATATTTATATTTAATCGCGACCCCCAACCCCCCCTTCCCCTCCCCTCCCCCTCCCTGCCCCGCGCGATCGAGGAGAACATTTTGTCGGGGACACGTGTAAAAAGTTTTCTTCGGTCGATAGAATTCTGCGAAACGAGAAGACGAGAAACTTCACGGAAGTCAGAGAAGCGAATCGTCGATCAAACTCCCAATCGTTCCATATCCTCTCTCTCTCTCTCCCTCCCCCCTCCCCCACCCAATCGTATGTCCCCCGGAATATTTTCTCCGTTTGTTTCCGCGTTTTCTTTCTCTCTAGATCACGCGCGCACGTAGAACTCGAAGTACAAGCTTCTCGCGACACCCTGCACACCATATTTGTTTCCCCGAGTACACAATTATCCACCGTGAAACCGTATAGGCTCTCTCCGTATCTCGTTCGCGCTGACATATACACAGACACACACACGCACATACACACGATCCCTCATTCTCTCCGTCTCGCTCTCCCACATTTAATAATTTGACACTCGATGCTTACTATCCGCGTTTTAAAAAATAGTCGATTCTTTGAACGCCGTGTACCGCGATCCGCGTTTGGTAAATTACATAGATATACTGGTTACAGATACGAAGTAAACAGGGTTGGGGGGGGGGGGGGGGGGGTGGGAAAGTTTTTAGGGGGGGGTGGGGGGGGGGCACAGGGGGGATGGAGAAGGGGGGGCGTGAGAGGTCTTCGAAGGGAGCTTGGGCAGTGTGAGTGTTTTTAGACGACCACATGTCGAAGCTGTTGCTCTGATGGCGTCATCCGTTCTCGTTTTGGCAGTCGCGATGGCAGCGTTTGGTTTTCCGTAAGGGGGGGGGGGGAGAACGAGAACGTTGCGCGATCCCCGCCCGCGTATATGGAGGTGCTCGACGATAAACGACGATCCCGACGCGGTTGCATGCGTAACGAACATCGCGACGCGTACTCCCGGCGATTCTTTTCGGTGTATCGTCCGCGCGGTGTGTTCATTCGCGAGAGGAGAAACGCGCGCGAAACGAACTCGAGCGCGACCGTCTCCGTTGCCTCGCCTCACCGACGTGAGCTCCCTTGGACCGCAGAATTTGGAGAGTTTTTTGCTGTTACACAATAGCTCTAAACACTCGAGACCGAGTAAAAAATACATTACACGAAGCTTTCCTATATATCTTTCTCTCTCTCTCTCTCTCTCTCTCTCTTCATCTTTTTCTCTTTCTCTCTTCCCGTATTTTACCTCCCTCCCCACTTTCTTTTTCTCTCTCTCTATATATATACTATCTCTCTCTCTCTCTCTCACCTTTTTTCTGTTCCTTCCGTAACGTTTATACACTCAGCGTATAGTGTTTATTTTTTTTTTCGATTTTGTCGTTTTTTCTCGATTTTCATTCTAGCCGCGTTATACAATCGTCGTCGTCGCGGTGCCGCCTATCTAAGTCCCGTTAAAAATGGCGCCGTCCAAAGCCGTCGCAAAAGTATCGAATGTGGCGGTGGTGGGCAATCGAAGGGAATAACGTCGAAAGAAAGAAACAAAGGAAGGGGTGGTGGGTGGTGAGGGGGGTTGTGGGCGGGAACGGGGTCGGGAGACTAAGGCACCGCCCGGCTATCAACCCTAACCGCGCTGCGCGATCGAGCAGCTTTTGATTGGGGCCGCTTGAGTTTTTTTCCGTCTCTTGAGAGATACGAAGACTGCGCTGTGTGCTACTTGAACGATTTCGATCGGCGAGAGAGTTTGCGGACGCGATCTCGAATTGAAGACGGAGACTGTCGATCCTTAACTGGGTGGGGGGTGAAGGCTTTCGATATTTTCCTCGAAGCGAACTTTATCTAAATTCTTTTCTTCTTCTTGGAAGTTATCAAGCGTTAAAACGACTCGACAGCAGCATTGATAATTATAATTTCAATGTAGCTTTAATATACTTTGAAACTAAAAATAAGGCGATGCTGTATCAGTTGCGCAGGAATTCGCAGGAGTGTTTCAGAGAGACAGCAACGAAATTTCGATTTCCTCGCCCAAGGATATAAATGAAACGAAAATAAAATGGGGATACTAAAATTTTATTAAAACTTTCGACATTGTGCCACGCAGATTTTGAAGGTGTTAGCCAAGCTGCGGATGCGTAAGCCAAAATTTATAACAGATACGAATCGAGCAACATCGTGAGAATATAACTCTAAGAGACGAATACATTCCTATTTTATTTTTTTAAAAAAAAAAGACAACCCACCAGTCGAGGGTCGAGGCAGATCGTACCCCGCGAAATAGTTGAATGAAACCTCTGAAACGTTCAAGACGACGGCAAGCGCGCAACGGGCAGCCGTAGCGATAGAGAAGCACGGATCGGCTTCGATAAATTCTTCGGGGACGCTTAGATGGATCACCCGGTTCCACCCTGTACAGAGTCGATCGGCGCCGGTAGGGTTGACAGCGGGCGACTCGAGGGGCTTCGGCAAGTTGCTAAATAAATAGCTTACGCGCGTAGAGACGTTAATATGGCGTTCTTTTTTTTTTCTCAGTGCGCCGCGAGAAACGGCCGCCGCACTGATCAGCGATAATTTAGATACACACACTTAGTTACTCGGTGAAGGAAACGATAGTTAACGCTCGTTATTTCATATCCAGCAAGCACGAATATTTTGCGATATTGTGTTTATACGTAATTATTTACCGACAATTAGTCCGTCCGCGTTCGCGTGGCTCGCGGGCGACACTGACATCGGCGCGCGCGCGCGCGCGCGTCCCGACGCTTCCTTCCGGTTCTCGACGCTTCCTGTCGCCTCGCCGTTTTTCTTTTGTTTTTTTTTTTGGCAACGGCGCGTTAGTTTTCTCTAGTCCCCGCGGAGAGCCGACGTTTCGCGAACGACGCGGGTTCTTTTTTTTCTCCAGAGGAGAGGAAGTGGTGGACACGCTGGCGCTGAACGGGGAACCATAGGGGTTTTTTTGGGATTAGGACACATCCATCAGTTAAAAATACCTTAGCCACGCTATTTAGTGTGATGTCCTCTAACTAGTCACGCTCGTTACTGTCGCACCGAAAGCACCACTTTATAATACACCCTAAACGTCGTCTCCTCCTCGACCGCCTAAATTCGGGATTAGTCAATTCGAGGCGCGTCTGAACGATCCTCCTCCTACTCGTCATCAACATCATCATCATCTTCACATCGTCATCATCGTCATCTTCACCAGCATCTTCATCATCGTAATCATTGTCTTCATCATCTTCGTCATCCTCCTTCTGCGCGTCGGCCGCTGTCGTCGTCCATTTCCGTGATCCTCGTCCTATCATTGGGCCATTCATTGTTGAGATTCGCGGTTCCGTGTCCCCCTTTTTCTCACTCGCGAACCCACCGTACCACCGTCCTTCTCCATCCCTCCATCTCTCTCTCTCTCTCTCTCTCTTGAAATTCTCTTCTCAGGGCCACACGTGATTCGTTCCAAGTACGGTCCGATCGCGGCCACACAAGACGGACAGACAGGGGTGTACACACGGTTTAGCTCCACACAGTAAACATCGACGATCGTGACACACTCGGCTCGACCTTATCCTACTGGAAAAAAGTTTCTACGTCAATGTAAAGCTATATATTGACTAGTTTCTCTCACTCGGTTCGCCCTCAACGACGAATGGCCTTGGCTTCCGGTATCCGACCCGACCGATTCCGCGGCGAATCGACCTTGTCACGATGGCACCGCCGTTCACGACCACGTTCCGCGCACCGGTCTCCATCCCTCTTAAACACCCTCTCTCTCTCTCTCTCTCTCTCTCTCTCTCACGCTCTCGCTCGCTCGATATCTCATCGAAGGAACATCATCATCATCGAGCATCATCCACGCAGACTGCCCCGAAGACGGGTCCCCGGAACGTAACTCGCGGCCCTCTCCCATTTTCACCACCGGTGACCCGCGCGCGAGTCACGCGACTTCGAGCCTTTTACGCAACTACACCCTATCACGTTACATAATAATCGTATTAACGTTAATGTTTTTGGCATCTTCGAAATACACAAATAGACTTTGGTATAAAACTTTTTTTTTTCTTTGTTTGATAGTGTTCAAGTGCGTGATACGACGCGCACGCGCGCGCGCACGGCGTACAACAACGTCGTTTGACCGTCGTTGTCGTTTTCGTCGTCGTCGTCGTCGCGGCGCCGTGGCCGGTGTGTCATTCTCCTCCGCTCGTTCGCACCAGTGGTCGGCGTCGCGTCGCCGCGCGCGCCCCGAAAATTCCTGTTTGCTTCCGCTTTGTTTTGGACAGTTTCTCCCGTGCCAGGAGAGGAGGACTTAGTTAGTTCGACCCGCGGTCGCCGATCTAGCAGAGCTTGTCCAGCCACCATAGCTTGCAGGTGGGCGCGCCTCTCCTTCTGCGGCGTTTCTTGCTGGACGGGTCGACCGCCTTCTTCACGAACCTGATGTTGTACGGGTCCTCGGCCAGCTCGGGGTACAGCTGCGCGTCGTGTATGTACTCGCCCTCGTAGTTGGACGCGGACCCGGACTTCAGTATCTCGTCCTGCTCGGCGACCATCCACTCGATCGTGGACGGCGTGTTGGCCTTTAGAGCCTCGCGCTCCCGGTGCCAGGCCTTCCGTATGGCGGTCGCCTTCGCGTGGTGCAGCAGTCTTTGTTTCTCTTTCTCGGCGGTGGTGCCGTAGCGCAGGTTCACCACGTAGCTAGCCCCGTGGATCTTGACGTCGATCAGCGAGCTGCTGCCGCTGCCGTTCTCGCTCTCGTGGAACGTGGTGTTCACCTGGCCGCCGAGCCGCTTCAGCTGGCCCCTGTCCTCGCTCGCCCGCCAAGTCTCCTCCTTCACGAAGTAGAACGCGTCCTGCTGCGCGCTGTGCACCACGAACGTGAACGGCAGGAAGTACGACCGGTTGAACACGGACGTGAACACGTCCCTGTAGATCGCGTTCGCCGTAGGCACGCTGGATACCACCGCCAGGCCGTCGCCGGTCCTCGACACGAGGATCCCTTTGCCGAACGGAGGATCGGCGGCCGCGCCCAGGCGGCTCGGGATCAGCTCGCTGGTGTCCTTCTTCAGGGCGGACCGCGGCGGCGCGGAGAGGCTGACCGCGTCACCGGAGTGTCTCTGGGCGATGTGAGCCAGGAAGCCCGACTGCACGCCCAGATTCCTCGTTCGCTTCTTCTTGCCGAAGATCGAGGTGCCCGGGTCCAGGGCCGGCGGCACCAGGCTGTCGGGCAGCTCGTCGGGGAACAGTTGAGGCGCCAGGCTCTTCAGATCGTAGCCCAGGTGCTTCAGCCATGATATGTGGTCTGGAAGACGTATTGAACAGAGGTTGGTATCTGTGTGTGCCCCTCGGACAGATATTGCGGATGCTAAATCACGGAACCGGTTCCTATTGGAACGCTACAGACGCCATTTGGTTTCAGAAGCCAGGCTTCCGAGCGCATCAATATTGACCCGAAACCTATGCAAGCCATTAATCTTGCACAAAGCAATTGATCGCCGAAGATGCGACGCGTCCTTACCTGTGGGTTGGTTTGGTCTGTCTGTGTGCCTGACGTCAATAGGGTCGTTCCCGTTGAACCTATACAAATGCAGGTGAGTCGGCGTGTCCACCCTGTCCAGCACGTTCTCCCAGAGAGGCGACATCCATTGGCCGATCAATGGATCGTAGACTTTGCCGTTCGGCATGTGCACCAACGATGTTACCTGTTACCATAATTATCATAATTTTTACGAGTCTCGCGAATCCTCTACTTCATCATCAAAGCGACTAGCAAAAATCACTGTACTCTAATGAACGTTCTCTCACCTTATCCAAGAGTCCTCCACAGAAGTCGACGGGCAGATAAAGATAGGGGTTTGAGTCGTAAACGATATGTCCGTAGGGTGATCTCATGATCTCTCTGATGCCTTCACCGTACTGGCTGAAGATCATGATGGGTGTGCCACACTGATCGGTGGCGATGTAATACTTGTGCCTGTAGACTTGCGCGTAGATCAAGTGTCCCCTGTCGTCGTAGACCAAGGACATCAGTTTGCCGTCGCGCGGGCTGTAGATCTGGCTGACCTCGTGAGGACGTTTTTGATTGTTGTAGAAAAATTGAGTAACATTCCCATAGTTATCCTTCCTCGTAGCCAAACGATCCAAATGATCGTAGTAATAACGAACGTCGAAGCGTCCGCGTTTGGTGGCGCGAACCAAAAGACCTTTCGCATTGTAATTGAACCTCTCCTCTCTAGCATTTTGCACCACCAGTCCTCTGTTGTCGTACTTGTAAAGACCTTCCCCAAACTTCAGTATCCTGTCCATGTTGTTATACTCCATGGGTATCGTGTTCCCCCTGTAAGTCAGGGACAGCATGTTCCCGTTAGCGTCGTACTTGAATCCCCACGGTTCCTGCGCCTCCACGCCAGTCAACTGGCCGTCGCAGTCCCAGGTGTAGTTCTTCACGTTCGTGTACGTGTTCACGGCGACGTTGCGGGTGTAGGTCCTGGTCTGATTGATGCGACCTCGGGAGTCGTGGGCGAACTCCATCCTGAAGACTTCCAGCTGATGGATGGTCAAGGTGACTTGCGTCTCCAAGTACCTCTCGTCGGTGATTCGCGAGAAGAGCGCGGTTCCGTCGGACACGGTGGTCTCGTTGGTCTGCGGCCTCGCGATCTTGAACTGTCCAATCTGCTCCAGCATGCCGGTCCTTGGACTGTAGGCCATGGTGTGAGTCGGCAATGTCTGACCCCCTATTCTGCCCTGGACGTTGATCAGCCGGAAGTTCGAGTCGTAGTCGAAGGTGAATTTCGCGTTGCTGAGACCGGTCTTCGCTCCGAAATCGATGCGTTCTTCGACCAGCAAGCCGGCGCTGTATTGGTAGTCCCACTTGTACTCGACGTCCCTCTCGGAGTGGATCACCTCCGACGGCAGACCGCTGTCCGTGTACCTGATCTCGCTCTTCCCGTCGCCGTGCACCACTTCGGCTAGTTGGCCGGAAGTGTGGTATCTGTAGACGATCCTCGCGCCGTCCCCTGGGAACACGGTCTGCAGCAGGTTGCCGTCGTGGCTGTAGTGCTGAAGGTAGGCTCGGATGCTGCCCGGAGGTGTGTACGTCACCCTCAGGAACCCGAGTGAAGCGTGACAGGAGAACGAGTGTTTCGTGCCCGACGGAAGTATAATATGACGGAGACCGCCGTCGTCGTCGTACTCCAAGGAGAAATGCCGGTCGCTGGCTAGCGTGATGTTCGAGAGGATGTTCAAACTATTGTAAGTGTATCGCTTGGTGCCATCCTGGCTGTTGGTCACTTCAGCCAGCTGACCATGTCGATCGTAACCATAAGACTCATCGGAGACACCCCATTTCCAACTTTCGATGCGATTGAACCTGTCGTAGGTTATACTTAAATTGCAGCCTTGTTCGTGAGGTTGCCAGACCAACGGTAGCCCAGCTAGATCAAAGGTGACGGTCAGCAAAGGGTTTCTAGTTTTGTCGTAGAACGTTTCTCGACTGAAAGCTTGCTCGAACTCTACCACGATCACTCTTGTGTCGTTCACCCAGATCTCTCTGTTCAGGGTCTGCTGGAAGTGGCTGACGTCGCCGACTAGGTTGTACGTGGTCGTCATAGTGTTCGTCAGCTCTCCTAGGGACATCAGTTGGTAGCTCCACATTGGTAACATTTCGGCTTCGACTGGTAGAGCGGCTTCCAATAGGGGATGCTTCGTTGTCGGGGCACTGAGGACTCTGCCACCACCAGGGAGCAGGACCTCCAGGCTGCTGTTAGTGAATGCGATGGCCTTCTTCACCTTGGCACCTGAGGATTTTAATTGGTCTTTAGAGTCTGCTATTCGCAGTCTAAATGTCTAAGTATTCTCGTATACCCTCATCAGACTTTGTCTGATTATTTTATATTTATGTATAAAATAACTAATATTTTCTTATTTTACAATATGTACTTATACATAAGCATGTAATAATTAGACATTTATATAATATTATTATCAATGATATTAATAATAATAATAATTAGACATTAGACATATTTGCATTTTTATCTTACTAATTATATTTTTATCTCACATAGCAGCACTGTGCGATAATATAAGATTAATCCTTTAACTCTTACCGTCGGTAATGGTCAACACCTTCGACCTCTCGTTCTTCATGTTGAACTCCACGGCTCGCTGCTTGTCGCCCTTCGACAGCGCTTGCAGAGGAGCCGAGACCTTCACCGACAGACCCTCGTCGCCAGACAAGTCTGAAGAAAGCTTCAGTCTCTCTCCAGTAGGTAGAATCACATCCACGACGCGGCCAAGTCCGTCGTAATTATAAATATACGTCTCCCCGCCCTGCAACAAACACCATTGTTGAACACATTCGGGGCCCAGAAAACCCTCTAAGCGTTCATACTTACCCCTGATCGACTGGTCAGCAAGCCCGTGGACCCATCGTATCCAAGAATGATCTCTGATCTACCCCTTTCTGTGAGCTTCTCCAAGAACCCAACAGCCGAGATCTTGAGACCAGATTTGTGGTCCTGGGTGTTCTCGATAGAGCTGACCACGCTGTTATAGTCCCTGAGGAACTGGATCTTGTTGCGAGCGCTGTCAGTTACGGTAGACAATTTCCCCAGGCTGGTGTTCTTGCTGTACAGGAACGAGTATCGAGTTTTTCCGGAAGTTAGATCCTTGGTAGAGCTGTGTTGACCGTATCGATTGAACACGTAGATTTCATTCGTAGGCGGGAACGGAATATGGAACTCCCCGCTCTCGTCGAGATTCGGTAAATAAGGTTGCAATGCCAGGATGTGCAGGCTACCTTGGTCAGCCACGTGCAGGATACCATCGGGCGAGATAGCGATCGCAGAAATAGCCGTGAACTTCGCGTTCGAGGATAGCAGGGTCTCTGTACTACTAGTGTCATCGGTGCAGGAGCAACTTTCCAGATCTTTCGTGCTGGGTGTGGTATTATTGCACTCGCACTGGCCTCGCAGCCTCTCCTGCTGCTGACCAGCGAAATGAGACATCTTCCCAGAGCTGTCCACCACTCTGATGGTGTTCACCCTGTGGGAATCGCTCTCCGCGATGTACAGTTCGCCGGTCGGGCTGAAACTGACGGCGAGAACCGAGCCCAACACCTCGTCCGTCTTCTTCGGATTAGTGACGTTGGTCGCGTTGACTTTCGGCGTCTCTCCGTCGTTGCCGTTGCTGTTGCTGGCGCAGTGCAACGGCGTTCCGGCCACCACCCGCACTTTTAGATCGCTGGTGAGCTTCAGGACTAGCCTGTCGTCGATAAAGTGCAGGGAGCCGTCGAGCGGGCTTAGGGTCAATCCCGTCGGCCATTGAAGCTGAGCCTGGTGCGCGGATATCGCGCCCACGCACGGCGCCGGCGACCAGTGGTTATGGTGTCCGTGGTGACCCACCAGAGTGTGGATCACGCCGTGGGGATCCACCGCACGGATGTTCCTGCCGTCCGCGATGTACATCGTTTTGTCCGCCGCTATCGCGATGCCTGGAATAGGGTGCACTTATTGGTTGAGGATAAGACTAGGGTCTTTGGACATTTATTCTGGCGGATATACAGAGTGTCAGAAAAATATCTAACAATGTAGAAACGGCAGATTATTCCTAATATTGAAGCAACTTTTTCCTTTATAAAAAAAAGAAGTCGTAATTTTTTGAATGGTTGAAAGTTGAAGTTGCGAAGCGGTTACCTTTCGGATGAGCCAATTTAGCGCGAATGGCCGGCCCCTCGTCGCCGCAGTGACTCTCGTCGCCAGGGATGCATCTTTCGCCGCTGCCAACGACAGGTTCGATGTTGATGCTAGGAGTCTGTACAACGTCCAGGGTCAACGCCTTCAATATCTGATGCTTCTCAGGATCGCTGATGTAGAGATGACCATCGGCCGGGGAGACGCACAAGTAGTACTGATACGCCACCTGTGTCGCACTGAAAAATAAAATTATGCGCGTTCACAAAAACTGCTGTGTACACGCTGTGCTTTATCTATATAAAGCGCAAAACCGCTATAGTATCACCCTACGGTAATGCCTCGCGGATCCCGGCGAATTTCCCGAAGCAACACCGAGAGACCCACCTCAAGATCAGAACAGTGTAGACATTTCCCTCAGGCGTGATCCTCCTGACAAGATTGAAATCACCGACGTAGATGCTGCCGTCGGGTCCGCTGGTGAGCGCCACGGGCGTCAGCAGCCTCGCGTCTTTGGCGAGGCCGTTGCAGTCCTGGCAGACGAGATTCCTCTGCAAGCCGGTGCCCATCACGACCTTCACGGTCCTCGGATACTGTTTTAGGTGTAGCGTGGTGCCGTCTCCCTTCTGCAGTATCCCCTCGTGGAAGTTGTAATGGTGATGGATGTCGAGGCCCCATCCGCCGATGTCCGAGATGTCGACGTCGAAGCCTTGCATGCTGGCCGTCTGCGTCTCCCATATCACCGACGGGCAAGTGGAGTGCTGATAGCCGATCGAGATCCTCGCCTGCGCCACGCCGTACACCTTCTGCTTGTAAACGTTCCGTTTGTTCCAGGCGAACGTGTGGGTCAGGTTCGGGTCCGCCTCGTACGTCTTCGTGTGCAGCGAGCCCTCGATCTCCACGTGCACGTGCACGTGCGTCAGCGACTTCGGTATGAACGGTCCGGTCAGCTGCATCCTCACCGTGGACAGGTAGCCGGCCGCCTGGCTGCTCTGGTACATCAAGTGGAGGTTCGAGCCCGGGATCGCGATGCTCTCCTGGACGATCTGCAAGAACGGACGGTCACTCGAAAATGTTGTTTACGAGACCCCCGCGAACGGAATTTGAATTTTAAATCAGCCGAGGTTCGGGGGCGAACAGCTTCCTCCGACGGCTGCGCCTTCAGTTTCGGGGGCACAGATGCGGGCGCGCACACCGTACGGAGGAAAGCTGCTACGAAGTGTTACGCCGCTGTTATGCAGCCACTCTGATCTTGCATGCGTTTCGGGAGCCGCTCCAAATAACAGATTGGAGTTTGATGGCTCGCCCCTGGCCAGCGCTATAGTCGCTGGACAAGATACGGATGCTAATGCCGGACGAATTTAGAGTACGTCGGCTGGATGTCGCTTTTCGGATACCGTTCTTTCTGGTTTCGAAGGGAAACGGGTGACTTGGAAATGGTTCGGTATTTTCAATCTGATTGTCGTGTGGATAAAGTCAGTCTACAGCGTTAGTCTACATGCACCAGTCGAAGAGAATTTCTAGACAAAGATTACATTTTTTTTCTTGTTAATAATTTTAGTAAATGGCTCGATTTTTGTAACGTGTGTCTAAATTAATATATAATGTGATATCGTGGTTAATAGATTTCAATATGGGGTGCATGGAGACTTTTGTGACCGATTGTAACTGTAGACCTCTCTTAATATAAAATTTAACTCGACACATATTATTTTTGACACTGAATCTAACATAGTCATAATTCTACCATTTTTACAGGCTTGTCAACGTTTGAATAAGTCATATTATTGAAGCTAGGTTTACAACAAAAATGTTACCGAATGCAAATTAATTCGATCTTCACATTTTTGTGAGCCAAAGGGCATTGATCAGTATTGCAATCAATATGTTTATTTTGCGTAAAAATGCATACAGAGACTAAGTAAAACATCAATGCTATCAATAAGAAATAAATGAGAGGAAAATTTTACTAAATGCAAATGACTTCGATCTTCTCACTTTTGTGAGCCAAAGGGCATTGATCAGTATTGCAATGAATATGTTTATTTCGCGTAAAAATGCATACAGAGGCTAAGTGAAACATCAATGGCATCAAAAAGAAATAAATGAGAGGAATCGATCGAGTTTACCTGACTCTCCGCGAATACCACGCTCTTGCCGGGCAGCCCGCCCACCTTTTCAGGCATCCACGTGCTGATGATGATCGGCCTGAGCAGCTCGTGATCGTGCTCGAGGCACGGCCCGTGCTCGCTAAATAGTCCCATCGAGATCCCTGGGAAGCCTATTATATTGTACGCCATAAATGGTAAGGAACTTAAAAACATAAAACACTTAAGGACGGAACAAAGACGGCACACACGATCAGCATATTGTCACGGGCGTGGGTGTCCCTGTACGCAGAGATGATCAACAGCTAATTTAAGAGCACGTGCTCGCGAGAGAGAACAACGAACGAACCAAAACAGAAATCCGACGAACATATTCAATGAAATTATAACAAACAAAATATTTATCGTATACATAAATAATGCGCGGGATGGATTTACTGACGCGCGACAGAATTATACAGAAATTATTAGTGAATTATCATCGACTGTTTGTAAATTGTGAGGCCACGTTTGCGAAACCGGGTCAGTGATTAATGATTACGATTACTAATTGCAGGTAATCTAGTATCCACGACTACACGATTCGCCGTGGTAATCAAAGCAAATGTAATCGCCGGGCATTGGCAACTAGATAACAATAATCGTTAATCGTTGCATACTACGGATTACAAATTACTGATTAACCATTGCTACCGTCGCGATTACGTTGATCGATCAGTTCTGACATTGGAAAGCGTTCATCTTCGACGAATTATTTTCGCGATTGCGTCGACTTCTTTAATATACCCAAGGGACTCTGTTCGAAGCGTTTTCGGTCAATGATTTACGAGTAATTTTCGGTCGTCACGTTTTTGGAGGAGACTCGGCCGGCGTCGGACTCATGTTTAATGCATGTGTCTCCGCTATGAAAAGCTTCTCAGCCATTTATTCGTCTCGTTAACAGAGGGGTCAGCGGAGGGGCGACGATAATGGGCAGCCGCGATATAACGTGAACGAAATACGTAAAAAAAAAGAGAAAAGGAACCGAAAAGGAAACGGAAACATAATACGGGGGTTAATACTTACCGACAGCTGGGCTGGGGGGTTGGTTCGATTTATGGGTTTGGCCGTCCATGTTAAGGGTCATCACCACGGGAGGCAGAACCACTATTTGATTCCACGGCACGAACACCGTTCTCGTAAGGGGTTTGAAGGGGCTGCGCTGGAACTGAAGCGTCACTGCACCGCCGCCGTTGACCAGCACGTCAAACCTGATCGAAGTAGGTAAACGCATTTCACAAACTGTACCACCGCCGTTTCCGGTATTACGTCTCGCGCGGGGGCCGTCCCACGCGATCGATAAAGGATACCCAAAGCCGGCCCTCCTCGGCCGTGACCGATTCGAGCCGGCCAGTTTTCGATAACCGAAATATGACTGTCGAGCATGATCGTCGGACGGATCGAGAAATACGGTGACGTCTCGTCGAACCCTAAATTTCTTTCAGAACCACGTTAATTAACATCTTTCGCTATTAATTGATTCGTTAATAAAGCGAGAGGATTTTTCTTTCCCGATCGCCTTCGTTTACTTTTATTCGACAATTTTGGGTGACAGAGGATCGAGATTTTATTTCGATTTGGAAGAAACGATTGACATTTATTAACCACTTAGATGCGTCGATATTATTTAGAAGAGAAATTTTGTTACGCGTTTTATTGATCATACTCGGTGTAGTTATTTTGTTAATTGTTCTAAAATTATTTTTAACCGTGCGAAATTTATGAATATGTTCCCGTAATTTGAGAATGGAAATCAATGGGAGTCAAGAAATAAAAATCCTCTCGTTCCATCACGGAAATTATTAGGAATGAAGGTATAATAATCGACGCAGTTTTGAAAGAGACCGTAGTGCAAGGGGTTAAGGACGAAACAGTCGTAATCAACGTAGCTCTGAAAGACATGATAGGGCAAGGGGTTAACATCTTGAAATCTCTCCTCAGGTGTCCCTATCCCAAAGATGTCCCTATCGTAAAGATGTCGCTACCCCAAAGATCTCCCTATTCAAAAAGATGTCCCTATACAAAAATCTGTCCCTAATCAAAAAAGATGTCCATAATCAAAAAATGTGTCCCTAATCAAAAACTTGACCCCGAGCCGATGCTCGAGCGGTCCGGAACAAGGTCCGCATATATTTATCGACGGCGAGGGCGTTAATAGCCGGCGATCTATCAGCGCCTAGCCTCCCGGAATTCATTAAAGGTGAATGGGGAAACGGTTTCGAAGCCCGGGTCCGAGTTTCGGATTACCCGACGCGGCCCCGTCAGTCCGACGCGACCCGGGTTCGCCCGGGATTTCGTCGCGATACAATCTCGCGTTCGCAGTTTCACTGTATTATGGTAAAATTTCGACAGCTATCGGGAACCGAATGGTGGCGGCAAAGAGGGTTGGAAGCGGGTGGTGGCAGTGGGCACAGTCGACGGGGGGGGGGGGGGGAGAGTGGGACGGCGATGGGGTTGAAGGGGGGTGGGGGAGGGGCAGGGGAAACGGAGGTCGGACTAATCACGCAGGTTTGCACGGAGTAATTAGGAAGCTTTCGACATCATTAGCTGGGGCTTTGATGTGGTTTGCCGGGCCAACTCCTCCGGCTCCGTGTTTCAGGATTATCCTCGCCGGGATTACTATATACCTGGTTCGATATACATATATAGGTGTTGTACGGCGTCTCCATCCAACCCACCCACCCTCCTCCCTCCCTCCCTCCCTTCATTACAATGCAGCCTTGATCCTATTACGAAGAACGTCCAAGCTGGCGTGCACGCTTCCCGCCTATCATCGTGCGCAAATACTAATGTCACGCATACGGTTTCCCGCCGATCCGCCAACGGGGAAACTATCGTCCGCGCGCGGAAAGGATAACGCCTGTATACCCTCCACGCCTTTGTTACCGCGTCGCGCGATCCTCATGCGGGACACCCCCCCCCCCCCCCCACCGGCGCGCCATCCGAGAGGCCCCTATTCCGCGCCACCGAAATATGCCGCGTTCGCGCAACCCGTCGAACATGTGGGTCGCGCGATACGCGTTTTCGCGACCGGTTCTGTCGCGGACGGATCGGCTTAATTGCCGGTTTCGGATATTTCCGTGTCGCAATCGAGGTGATAGAGATGTTGGGCAGAATGCGATGGTTGTAACGCTTTGATTTTTAGAACGCGATTGTACCTAAACTCTTATAGTTAGAATCATAATTATTTCGTGAGATCATAGTTATCTGAGATTATTCGGTTATAGCGATTTGGTCGTCGGTTAAGAGGTTAAGTAATTATCAAGTTATTAATGAAGTATGAGAAGTGGATGAAATGTTAAAAAAGCATTTATTATGCGCCATTCTTTGCTTTTCATTTTTATTTACGTCAAAAGGTGTCTAAATGGCTTGGTATACTTTTATATCTATGGTTTCTTTCTCAGTTTTTCTAATTTTTCCCTGAGGCATTCTAAATATTATTTGATAGCAATTTTGAATTGATTAGTTAAGGTAATAAATATAGGTACTGATTTAAATTATAAGATGAAGAATATTCAATATCTATAATATAACCCAAAATATTGAACGTGTTACAACCACCTCTCTCTTACAACCACCATCGATCTCCCCTATTCAATCAACCACAGCACTCGAAAAATTCGAAAAACGATTATGGCAACGATTTGTCTGCAATATTAACTAGTTAATTTAACATTTGACCAACTAGCAATTATTAATAACTCTCAAAAATCTAATACAAATAATTTTCCCTCAGTAACTTGCTCGTCTCAAGAATTATCTTGGACAATAAAATATAATATCAAAGCTGAGTTATTTATTATTTATTATCAACGAGTTTATTACAAATGATATTTCTCCGAGCTTCCATCTGATACCCAAGGCTATTCTATTGTTAATTAATGCTACACTGTGAAGCGCATTTATCAAGATATCGCGCGACAACCTGAGAGGAATCGCTAATGCAAAAGCATCCTGCAACTGATACAGGTTTCACGGGCGCCAAAGGTTGACGCATGCGTCGCAACACGTGAGAACGTGTTTAGGGGCCTTAATAGGCCTGAGAGTCCGTTGTTCCTCGAAGAATAAAACATGGAAACTCGGCTCATCGGGGTGAAATTTGAATCAATGATTCATCGTGGCTCTTTCGATGCATCTGTCGTTTTAAAGTTTAGATACATCGCGTTTTATTGGAATTATTTGTCCAGGCTGCATTGCGAGAAGGGAGGTTGTCGACTTCCAATACGTAGACAAAACTGCGAGTTTTGTTCCTTTATGGGGAAAATGGTAGATTCGAAACTATTCACGAAATTTAACCCTTTGCACTCGAAGTCCTTTTAACTATGAAAATAATTGTTCTGGCTCATATTATTTCCATTTCGTGAGGTAAAGTTTTATTTTTATTTTATACAAATGAAATTGATTCTTGCGACAGTTTGACTGTCAACAATTTATTAGATCTAAACTTTGTTAAAAATTATTTTGAATAGAATAATTTCAATGGTGCCTCAGAGTCGCCACTAAATTGAAAACGGGCCACCGTAAATAATTGTACAATAATTTTTAGATCCACTTCATCTAAATCTCGACAGTAATTTATCAAAAAAATTGACTCGAAGTTAAAAATATTTCCTGACTCTCGCAAAATTCGGGAGGCCAGGTTCCGTTAGCAAATAAACGGTAGAATTAATTCGCCAAACACCGAATCCAACGGATACCGTCGGAATCAACAATATTTGTTTCGGCAAATATTGGTCTCGGGCCGGCAAACAATTCTTTATGGAATATAATTTCACCGGAAGCTAGCTACTGAATAATAACGATCGACTAGTCTTTTGGTAGATACTGTACGTCTTTGACCGCGTTTCGTACAACGGGCTAGAGTGAATGCAATGCGAGAGCAGTGAATGCGTGGCTCGCTTGTCTACGACTCTCTGCTAACAGGCGTCTTGTCACTTATCTCTTGATTAGAGAATAATGTAAGCCACGTCACCTTAGGCACCCGGTGAATTGAGATTGCGGAAATGGTACCTTTGAGGAGACGAACCGAAGAGGTTCAACGACTCAATGAAGTGGTTCATCTAGTTGACCGTTTAAACGAACGAAAGGCCGTCAGGCTTCGAGCACCGTTCTATAGACCGATACTATGCGAGCTCGTCTTTGTATCAGTTCAAAAACTCTATACTTGAGCGAAGAGATGAATATTTAACCTTAGAACGACCCTTTTCTATTCTTTAACATAAGTGAGAAGGGATTGCGAGCGATTCGATATTAAATCTTAGTGGCCATGATATTATAAACTATTCTCAAAATATAAAATATAAAGCACGACATTAGACAAAGAAAACCTCAATATTATAGCATTTATTTACCAGTTCCTAAACAATTTAAAAATATATAATCGTCGGCAACTCCGCGTGGTCGTTCCAGGGTTAAATTCGACGACTTGTCAAAGACTTGTCAGACTTTGAATTTATAGTAGGTGCAGCATATTTCGGAAAATACAGGCGAAACCCTCAATCTAATTCCGGTATTTTGCAGATCAACCGGGAAAGGTCGAAATTACGATCCAGAATACTTGCTCGAAAATAAAAATAGTATCCGAAATATTCTGCACTTCCCCGATGGTTTTCGAGGTGACGCTTCCGAGTTGAGAACGTTATTATTACTGGCGAGATCGATATTAATCCTTTGCGGTCGGAGCCATTTTAACTTGAGATCCAAAATATTTTTCTAAAATTATAGCGTTTCCATTTTAAGTAACATGATGCGTTTTGCACATTGTAGAATTGATATTTGCGACTCTTAGTTAACAGGATTTTAATAATTTTTTGTATGCAAGTCAACTTAATAAAAATGAGTTTGAAACGTGGCATGATAATTTTCAACGGCGCCATAAGACCGCAAAGGGTTAAAATTACGAGAAGAATCGAAATAAACCCTTTAGAATGTTTATAAAATTAGGTGAAAAAATTGTACTTACCATCCGTCGGCTCTGGTCAATGTGAATCCGAAGCGGGAGTCCCTGTCCACGGACACCCGGATGCCTACTATTCCGATTCCTTGTTCGGTTACAACTTGTCCTCGCATCACCGCCACTCGACTGTTACAAATCAAAAATATATCCACGCCTCCGGAAGTCGGATCGTATCGTTGATCCGTCGCGCCGCGGAATGCTGATTCGAATCTCTCGATTTAAAAAAAAAACTCGGGGGGGGGGGGGGGCGACGACGAGCGCGATTCAATTAACGCTGCCGACGACGCGTCGACCGCCGCATTTTACAGAAACAGAATATAGCAAATGTTGCTCGGCGAAAGTAAAAGAACGGCATGCTTAAAGTAACCCTTGCGCTGTGTTTGGCTAGCTGACGCAAAGATAGTTGTCGCTTTACATTGCAGGAGTTTGTTAGCTAAGTTGACTTGAACATTGCAAGAATTGCCATGCGATTAGGTCTACTTTCTTTATTGGGAATTAATTATTTGTGCTATGATTTATTTAATAATAGCGTTGATTAGCCTTTTCTGTTACTAATTGTTACTTTTTTGTTACTAATAATTTTGTTAGATAAAAGATTTATATTTGTTAAATAGCAAGTCTTACTTCAGTGTTTAAATATTAATGGCGGAGGGGTAGAATTTAACTTCGACTTGAGAGAGTACGAAAATTATTTGGAACTAGGCTATTCAAATATATAGGGTAGAGGGTTAAAAGCTAAATAACATTATGGAAAGCAAGTTTAATACTCTTTAGCATGATTTTTAACTATTTTAGCTATGACAAAATTCGAAGATTGGAATTCTACTAAATTCTTTCTGTTTGCAATTTAAGGCTAATATAATACAGAAATCTGACATATAATTTCCCAAAGAAAAATATTCTGAATAGTAAAAAAGGTACTTTAAAAATGTAGTTATTAAAATTAATTGCATCTTAGGTGATTATCAATTACATGGCTATACTTGTCGTTCATTTTGCTATCCGGAAACGAGCAAAGACGTTTAAGCCTCTCAAGCAAATTCTAATTCCCCATGGCCCAGTTCCGCCGATCGGCCGTTTCTATTAGACCATATAAGAAGATCAACATTAATCATACACGGGGGCCACATCCCACGGTTTATTTTCGGACGACCTAATGAATACGGGGCCATCAGGAATGACGAGCGCATAAAATTTGCAGAGGTGTATCGATCCTGCAGAGTCCAGCGAGCATCTTCGTCGCAGCGGTGGCCGACCGCATTTGGTGAGCAACTTCGAAAAGACATGCAACTCTTCACGGCGTTCAGAGGGGTTGGCGAAAGAACGGAACAGAAAATCGGAAAACAAGCACGAACAGGATTCGTATTTCTCTAAATATTGTTGCGGCGGCGGTCAACGCGTCTAGCTGCATCTTGGCGAGGTCCCGGCGGCTTTCGTGCGCAGATCGAATCAATTTAACGAGCGATGGTCCTCTCTCTCTCTCTCTCACTCCCAATCTATCTCTCGCGGCGCGCGGTTGTATCCTAAGGGCAGACGGCGAGAGCGCGAACAATCGATTCTGTCTGTCAAATCAGCTTCCGCGGTCAACGGTTCAATGCGATCCAATATTCTCACTTCGCTGCCAATACGATCCGCAACTCCATTCGAAGGCCGGGCGGCGCTCCCCCGGTCGGTTCGCGAGAGCTAATGCCTCCGCTCGAATCGGGAAGCGATACAAATTGATTTTACAAACGGAACAATGGGAGGAACACGGCGGCGGCGGGAGAGAGAGCGCGCGCCCGCGCGAGAGAGCTCGCGGGACGCCCGCCATTCAGCGTTATCTCCGCACGCGTCCTCCTCGGCATTTCTATATACCGTTTCTCTATATGTACTAGTGTAGTCGTCGCGCGCGCGTGGTCGTCGGGTAGTATCTCTGCGGGCGCGCGAGTATCGGCAACGAAGCGGGAACACGTACGAGCTTTTTCTTTTTTTTTTTTGCTTTCTTTCTTTATTTTTCGTTTGCTTTTGGTTTTCTTTGCATTTTTTTTGTCTCGTTTTGTTCATTCACTTTTTTTTGTCTGTTCGTTCTTTTTCTTTTCTTTATTTTTGCTTCTATATTTGATATTCTGCTCTTTTTCTTTTTTTTTTTCATTCTGCATGTTCTCTGGTTATTCTATTTTTTTTTCGTGCATTCGGATTGTTGCTTATCTTTTTTTTTTGTTTGTTTGTTTGTTTGTTTGTTGCTTTAATGCTTGATACAATGTACATATGCTTTTTTTTTTTGGTAATGCTTGGGGTGCATCGGGTCTCGTGTCTGCGAGGGGGGGTGGGGGGCGGGGTTTTTTCTTTTGTGGTACGCAAACAGTACGTTTCTCGAGCACCGTGCTTCTCGAAAAAAGTATTCTCGTGGGCGGGGGGAATCAAAAAACAGTAGAACGAATATTTGTGTACGTATATGTACGTATAAATACTTTTTAATTGTAAAATGTATATACGTAGATATAGATAAACATATATATGTATGTATAGAGATATATATATCATTCGGCAAACAAACAAAGAAAAAAAAAAGAACTATCATCTCGACTGAGGCAGATAAATTAAATAAGGGGCGGCAAGTGGGCAGTGGGGGCGGCGGGCAGGGCGAGGGTTGAACTTTTTCGTTTGTTCGGTTACATTTCATTTTCATTTTTTTTTCTTGTGAGAAGTAAAGAACGCATGCATATAATAATAAATTCATGTTCAGTCGGATACGTAATAGGCGAATAATGAAAAAGATATGTGGTTAAGTAATAAATCTGAGGGCTGGATTATCTGCGATATATATATATATATAAGTTGGAGAGTATGTTTAAGCTGAATAATATCATTTAAGCGAGATCTGTGTTTTGTGCTGAGATATAATGAGATCGATAATAGGTAGGTAGATAATAATAATAATAATAGTAATAATAATAATAATAATAATAATGGTATATGATGATAATAAGAAGAAGAATATATAAAATATGCGGTGTGTCGCGCGCATGCTTACGCAGCTTGTTACGGTGCCCCTTGGATCGCTGAAGTAACAAAGCGAGAATTAAATTATAAGGTTATGTCTTTAATTCTAATCGGTGAACGAATCACGGGCGAAAAGAATGATGTAACGCGTTGGGGCGAGTTTCGCTCGCAGGATTGATTCGGTGATTTAAATAGCCCGCGCCACGGGTCGATGACCTCTCTGACCTGACCTGCGGCAGACTTCAGAGCGTTGCAAGGGACGGGGCCGCGAAATTTAAAAAATTCCACGCTGCCGAGAATTTTCATGCGTGTTCGACGTGGAATATTCAACGCTCAATTATCAGAAATGTTTTAAACATTTTCTGAAGGAGAATTCAAAGAAATGCTGTTAGAAATATTCTCAATATTCTAAATATTCGTCGTACTTTTAATCACTCTCTAATATTAATTATTAATTATAATTTGTAAAATGTGAGATTAAACGTCTTGAAATATTTTATATAATTTTGCTCATTAATATACCTCGCATTTCAATTTTTTTATTCAACGCTGTCTCTCGAGAACTACCCCTTTCGACTTTATCTGCGACATAACCTGACTTTATCTCCGACTCCACACTTCTTCCAAATCACTTTCACCGTATTTGGCTTTCACGAACCTACACCTTATCAATAAAACACTGCTATTATTTCTGCCATTCTATTCTGTCCTGTAATTGGCCCATAAATTTTGCAACGCTCCGCTAACAACCCCGTAACGAAACCATCGCGATAAAAGGGTCCGATAAGACACCGGGGCGGTCTAACAGGCTGTATAGATGCGTTCGTTATGTAAATATATATATAATATTAATCTGTCCCTAAGGGATGCGTATGGGGGTGTCATGATTCGTTCTTGGAGGATCCGTGCGTTTTCACCGTTGGAAAACGCTGGTCGGACCTGCTCGTCCAGGAGGATCAATATCGCGCGCACCCTGCCACCGATTTCGGTGACACCGGCGGGTGGATCGAAACAGCAGTTGTCCGATGATCCTCCAAGCACGAGCACAGCAAAAGGTGGCAGGCACAGTCGTCACTACTGGTAAAGTCCAAAACCAATAAGTATCTGAGAATATGGTTTCCAGAAAAAAAATGAAAGAAGGTGAACGCAACGGTGAACCCAATCGGAAAGAACGGAAATATAGTTTGAACGGATGCGGTTTCTATTAATCGAACGGTCCCGGACACAGCGAGATCATTGTTACGCGCGATAGACGACACCGAGACGGCCTGGACGCGGCGCGTCGCCTCGGGCTTGGTTCAGACGAGCGGCTTCTTCGTCCTGATCAACTGAAAATCAAAGTCGGTGGTTCGCGAGTCCGCGGGGGTCGTTAGTCGGGTGACGCTGGAACGGGGGAAGATGCGTTCGCGTGTGGTCTTTTCAAAGCGTTCCCGTCTTCTGCGAGCAGCGCGACGAGTGACGGAGCCTTGTTCGCATTTCCGAACGATTGCGCGCAGAGAACGACATCATAGCGCGCTGTCTGCACGCGTTTCTCCGCGCCGCTGTTACACTCGTGTCCGTGCTCAAATGGCGCGTTTCGGGACACGAGTGCTAAAACACGCTCGTCTGAATCGAGCTGCCAGAAAGCGCTGCAATTATCGATTGGCGGACTCGGCGGTAAAGAAAGTTCGCGCGAACGCGCATCTACATCCGATTTCGTTCACCAAGCTGTCTAATTAAGTCGAACTGCCGAGGAAATCGAACGCGCGAGCGATCTTTCCGCCTAGCGTTTCGTCCGCGAACAAACAATCGCGGCGTCCTTCCGTTCGAGGAACGCCCGTACAAGCGGCGTCGAAAATCTCGAGCACCGCGTACCGAGAGAGACAAACGAAGCTTAAAGCGTCGCCCGCGCACTTTTTAATTAGCCGTTCGAATCGGATATCCACGCCAGCAGCGGGGGGCGAGGAAAAGAGAAGCTTTGTTTGTCGGTGGAACCGGTCTCGAGAATTTCGGTGTCGAAAATCGAAGAAAACTAAAAAGAGAACGTACGGTGTTTCCCGGCTAAGAGAGAGAGAAAATCCGCGCGCTCGCGCGTCTCTCCTTGTTTCTCTCGTCGAGCTCGTCTCTCTTTTCTTTTTCTTTCTTTTCGTTTCTTTTCCGTCTCTCGTTTTCTCTCTTTCTCTCTCTCTCTCTCTCCCCTCTCCGCCCTCCGTGTTATCTTCTTTGCTTTCAATTTCTCTGTTACCGTTCCGTTTCCTTTTCCTCTTTATTTACCGTTCGACTACTACTCCCGCGGATTACGCGCGGAGATTACTCTGATCCGAGGGAGAGGATAACTTCGGGCACCGTCGCGTCGCGTCGCGTAATGGCGGAGGGACGCAGCGCGAGGGGGGCAAGCGTGAGACGGCTTCCGGTTTTGCTATCGCGCGAAGAGGACTTTTCTCTTTTCTCTTTCTTTCTTTTTATCATCATCATCTTCTTCGTTTCTCTCGTGTTTCTTTTCTCTGTTCTCTCTTTTTTTCTGGTTCTCTTCGACAATCGTTGTTACTAATAATAATAATCTATTTTTTTTTTTTCGGTGGGTTTGAGATAGCACGGATCGGTTCAAGACAGACACAGGGCTTTGGTGTACGGGGGTTAGTTGGCACATTGTAAGACAGGTGATAAACAGACGTAGACAAGGGACAAGGAGGGAAATGGTCGATCGGGTCCTTTCTTTTTTTTTTCTGTTACTTTTTTATACTTTTTTTTTTTTGGTTTTTTTCGTAAAATCGTGTATGACGGTTTTTTTCGGTTACTTTTTTTTTCGTTCTGTTACACTTGTTTTTTCCCCGATTTTTTTTACACAAGATTTCGTACGCTCACCGATCCGACGTCGGCCGTTCGGAAAAAAAATCGACGGTGGCTCGATATCATCGTTCCGTTTACACAGTTTGGTATTATTTTTCTGTTTCTATTACTCCTTTTTTTTTCGTTTAAGTTTCTATCATGGTCGTTGCCGTTGTCGTTTCCACGTGTTCTCTCTCATTATCGACAAAGTACACTCATTTTTGGTAGCTTTCTCGTTGCGACGTCGTCAACGTCGTCGATCGACGATCGTATACCAGTGTAAACGTCTGTGTGCGTGTGTATGTGTGTGTGTTTAGCGTGCGCGTTTGCGAGGCGTGCGACAATGAGCTCGATCTCGTAACGACGGAAAGGAACAATCGAAGAAAAAGAAAAATACGTATATGCATATACATGTCACTCTGTATATGCATAATACATGTATAATATGTGTGTGTGTGTGTGTGTGTTCGTGTGTGTATGGTATGGAGCACGGAATATATATATAATATAGTCTTGGACGCAACAAGAGGCGCGCATAATCAATGTCAGCGTTTTTTCGTGTGTGAATGCTAGAGAGAGGGGGGGTTGGGGGGACGGGGTGTTCAAAAAGTATTCGCTAGAGACAAACTCGAGACAAAGGGTTATTTTGGTAACGTACATAAAAGTGCAAGCCTGGCAACACAAAACAACACAAGACCAGGTATGTATATATATAGAGAGAGACGTATGAATATGTATGTATATGTATATATATATATATTTATATATATACAATATAGAAATATATATATATAGAGATCGAATTGTATAAAGTACACGATTCTCAAACATACTATTGCCGTTTAACGGGGAACACGGTGGTGTTGGTAGCTAAGTGGTGGCGCTAACAGGGACACGAAGACAGTACATAACACAAACAGAAACAGAACATTTTGGTAGGGGGTAGACGGCGAGGGATGACAACATACCGACGACATATCACAGATAACACAGAGACAATTCGTACGATTGTAGTTTCCTTTAATGTGGTGCGCAAGGACCCCCTCGCGGCCGCTCGACGGCCGATTCCGGCGTCAAACCGTGTCGAACCGGTCTCAAAAAGAAATTCAGATCATTCCGCATCGATATTATAATCGTCGCGAACTCTGCTTAGAATAGACACGCGAATTTTACTTGGAATAATTCGAAAACCGACAGTTCTTCGAGCAAGTTACAAACGCTCGATCTCCATTGTTTGAGCGCGTTTGAACGCGGATAAATTCTGAACGCGGTCGACGCCGAATAAAGGCGTCGCGCGCGGTCGAATTTTGAAATATTCTTGTGACCGTGGACGTGGAAATTTTGTAAAAATCGACTCGTTTGACGTCGTTAGTCTCGCGTTTGCCGGTAACCGACGGTTCGCCGACGAGCGCGGCCAGAGGGCCCGTGAACGACAGAAAAACAGATACACAGAGATAGACAGGTACGTACAGGAAGAGATAAAGAGCGAAAGAGAGCGACAGTATCAAACAAAGACAAAGGGTTGTACACGAGACAGATAGAGATAGAGAGCAGTTTTTAAAAAAATAGGAGAAATCATATTCGGAGGTGTGGCCGACCAGTCGAACAAGCGGGGTAGGTATATATGATCAAACACTTGGCGAACGTAAACGAGGAACGGCGAAACTGAATCGAGAGAAATAACACAGGCAGGTTTCTCGCATGTTATATGAGGCGACTGAAGGTGGTAGAAAACGGAGGCGGAGAAAGGGTTGGGATGGCGTGATCGAGAACAAAAATGGAAACGAGAGAAAGTAAACGGACCCATACAGTTCGAAAAAAAAATCGCAGGCCAAAAGGTGGTAAACATACGTATACATATATATAAGATAGAATAGAATAGAATAGAATAGATACAAATACGGGACATACGAAAAATACATGTAAGATGAATGTATTACGAGCGAAACGAGCAATAGATGGTACGTTTGTTCATTGCTTATTATTTTTTTTTTTTCATTGTCTTTAGCATTTCTTTTTTCATTCATGTTTTGTAGCATTGTTATTTTTTTTTTCGTGTTCATACTTTTTTTTTTATTTTTTTTTGCAAAAGAAATTGGTTTTTTTGGTTAATGAAACGATTAGGCGAGAGCTTGTAGCTGCAACTTACCACGGTGTAAAGGAATTCCAGAACGTACTACGTGTGGGAAAAACCAACGAGAAGAAAGGGCGTTACCACGGTCACAGAACCCGCGTGTAGCGGGCAAAAAACGGACGCGCGTACGCAGCATTGCGCGAGCATTCGTTTCCGGTCATTTTTGGCATCGCCATCCGTGTGTCTCTCTATCTTCGCGTTCCTACACGCGTTTCGTTCGACACCGAACCTTTCGTCGAGTCTATCGAAATAATCGTTTCGGTTTTTGGATCGAGACGCGCTCCTCCCTCCCGCCGACCGAGCGGAACCCTCAGACCTTCTGACCTCTGGATCCCAGCTTCCGGGAGACCTCTGGCATTCTCCTGGCTCCCAGGAGGACGACGGCTCTTTCCGGAACCACGGTGACCAGGGGAGGGGGCGGGGGTCGCCAGGAGCTCTATCGCGGTCTCGACCCAGGACGTAAAAACCGCGAGCGCGCGCGCGGCGCCTCTCTATTTTCGCCTCACACGGAATCGAGTGCTCCTTCGCAATGTTCCGCACGCCGTTACAGAAACAATAGACGTAGACACACACTAAAAATCAAGCGTACCCATCACACACGCGGTCTTCGCCAGTCACGCAAAACATGAACGCAGTCACCCGCAGACTCATCCAACATAGAGTGGTATACACGTGACAGACACAAGTTGGAAACTACGTCACACACATCATGTATACGATATTATATATATGTATACGATATATCGTGTACGCGCACGTTCGCACGCGTACGCGTACGTTCGCACGTCTGCGCGCGCGCGCGCACAAATGTACGCGTACAGAGGAGATAGACGAATTTTGTGTCTGCGTGTATATAGATATATAATATATGTAGAGATACAGAGATAGCGAGAAAGAGTGGGAGAGTCATTGAGCTGTCGCGCTCGGCCATGATTGACCCCGATCTTCCGGGGACCGGAAGTCGAGACGCGACCATTTTTAATGACTTTTTTTAATGAGCGGATCGTGGCGCGACCCCCTGGAACGTGAGCCGCGCGAATTTGATCAATGGAATAACGAGGCTCAAAGCTGGGCTTCTTCTGTTGGAATTGACATCGTGTTATCGATTTTTGACTGAATGATTAGTCGGGGGCCTTTCGGAATCGTGACGTACGGGTCGTTCGAGCTGCTGCCGCGTTCTGTGATTTCAGAGCGGAACGAAGACGGAAAATTTACAGAAAAGTCTATATATATATGTCACAGGCATTTTTACAATTAGGAGAACAATACGAGATTTGCATATTTTACGGTGTTCATTTATTTAATGATCGGAGGTGAATATGTCGGAGCCAGGAAGGGCTTGTTAACTTGAAAAAATTGCTCTTGTAAAAACTGCAAATGTTATGCAATGAAAAATATTAATAGGTGACATTGAAGGCTGTTCTAAACTTTTTTACCTCTCACAGAAGTTCTAAAATAAACAAAGAAATTTGTTCTACTTTAAAGAAACTATCCCATCTTAAAGGGTGGACTTCTCCGACTGGCATTAAAAGAACATTATTTTAAGCAACTCTTGCGCAAGAATGTCTTTAACAAACTCGACTCGAACTTGAACCTCTACTCATACAATATTAATATATTAATATTTTCTACGAATATTTCTACAATGCGAGGTTAGGAATTTAGTTTTGAGGTTAATTTGAGTGAACTATTTGCAAATAACCAGGTGATCAGATCCCAACAAAAGAGCTACAGATCAGGGAAGCGAGAAGGTCGATGTCGTCGCCGGTTCATCGTGAACCGGTCGACCCTTCGGGGTCCAAGTAATTAAAAAGGCGCGTCCCAGCGTCCGTCCGGTGCCCTTTTCACGGCGGCCCAGCGATAGAGAGAGAAAGAGATAGATAGAGAGAGAGATAGCGTTTCTCGTTTGGAATTCACCGTCTCGTCTCCGATCGACCTCTTATCCCAGAAGTCGACGACGCTCCCGAAACGACAGCGTTCGATCTCTCTTATCGCCGGTTGGCCCAGCTCGAGGGAAGCCTCCGACTGACAATGAGGAGAGAGTGAGAGAGAGAGAAAGAGAGAGAGATAGATTCCATCGAGCCGGGCCGCCATGACGGGCCGGGGGACGATCTTCGGAATATTGATTACGGTGTCCGAGCGATCCCAGCCTGAATTTCTGATTCACGGACCACGGATACTTGTATTCTGTCTGTCCGGTTCGGGATTCCGTTCCGGGAACGGGGCGGTGACGCGGGGTGGGGGTGGATCGGGTGGGTCGCGGGGAAGCGTTTTCTCGTCCCGGCTCGTCTCCAGATAAGAATTCACCTCGCGAACGGTTCGATCGGCGTGACGGCTTCATCGCTGTCAGCGAATATTTCTTTTTTTTTCTTGCCACCGACGAACCGTTCCTCCCGACGACTATTCTCGTTTCACGTCATTTATGCTGAATTAATTTCTACCGCCTATATCCAACGGGGGTCTCTCCTCTGGCGGTCTTTGTCGAGGAGCCGGGACGCGAGTCGCCTTTGGTCTCTCAAGGCTTCTTTCGCCGACATCTTCTTTCACCCGGGGATTAATATTTTTTTTTTAAGGTGAATGCAATTTGTTAAGGTTTCTCGATCGATGATCAGGATCGCGGCAAGAAGAACCAGAGATTCAGGGAAATTGCTCTCCGCCGGCGGTGACGCGCGCTTTTGCTAATGGAGCCTGTCGACATTTCGACGAGAGGCTGGCCAAGGCTTCGCGACAAAATTTTTCATTAAAAATTGCGGCTACGGCGAATTGGCTACCGATCGCTGGAATTTCATCTCGGTTGAATTCTACCGCATCGTTTTACACTGTGTATCATTCAAGGAAGAATTTAAAAGAATTTCCATTATTTTTCGACTATGATTTCTACCCTCTGAATCTCTGTTCTGTTTAACATCACAACAGGGAGTTTCGAATGAGATTAAACGATTGAAGATGCGTCTGAAAGGTGGAGATTCGGAGTTGAACAGCCGTATGGAATATATCTATGAAAGTGGTTGTCACAGATGATAGAAATGCGCCCAAAGTGCAAGGATTCGACGAACAGGGATGTTAGCAAAGTATACGGGATGGGGAGAGACGGTGTGAACTCTGAGCGACCTTGAGCGGCCAATTGGCTCGGATGCAACACGACCGGGGGATGTTTCTCTGTTGCGAACGAAGAGCTCCGGTGTTTCATGGAAACGAGGCCTTTATTGTGCTCCGGCCGATCGAAGGTAAGAGGAAGAGCGTTCCCGAAGGCGTCGGGCGAAGGGTGCTCGGAAACGGTGATCAATACCGTCGTGTGAGACGCCGCGAAACAATGGAATACACACACAACAGGGGGGGTGGGCTGGCGGGGGGTGGGGGACAAACAAACTTTTATCCCGCTCTCCACAACGTCTCTTTCTCGGGCCGAAACGGAACCGGTCGTAAACACATGGTAGATATATGTATATATATATCTATCTGTATTGTTATACGCGGCCGTAACGCGCAGTAGTAGCACAGAGAAGTTTCAAACTTGTGTCTACCATTTCTAGAAATAACTTTACTCGGACGATCGAGCCGCGGCGTCGCCGATCAAATTATCATCAAACAATCACGGCCGGCACAGAAGCAGCGCGTCTCTCTCGCATGAGAACGACGCTCGAGACCCCAAAATGAACGAGGCCGGGAGTCGATCGCCCTCGTGCGCTTTTATCTATGAATCTCCCTTTTTTTTCGTTTGGTAAAAAACTGCTTCAAACAAAGTGGCCGAAACACTGTGGTGAACCATCATCAACAACAAATTTTGGAGAAACGAAAAAACGATATAAAACGACACTCTTTCTTTCCTCTTTTCATTTTTTTTTTTATTATCTATTCCTCTTATTTCGTGTTTTTATCTTTCCTTTCTTTTTGATCGTTTCTTATATATACACAGTCTTTTTTATCTGCTCTTATAAACTCTTTGCTCGACAACACGTACGGAAGTTTTTTCTTTCAGCTCTTTTTTTTTTCTTTTCGTTATTTCGTTTATTTATTTTTTTTTTCGGTTATTTCGTTATTGCGCGCTCAGTTCGTGGCAAAGAACAACAGTCAGCCTGGAAGAACGTGTAAAACTTTTCTATACGCGGGCCGAGAACTTAATTAAACCGATCGATCGAGATACGATAAAAAAGCGAGTCTCTCGAGCGTTTTCTCCGTGTGCAGACTTTATTTTATTTTATTTTTTTTTTCGTTTCTTTTCACTTCTTTCTTTCTTTCTCTCGGATCACGTTACTCGTCTTTCACGGTTCTCTCTTTCTCTTTATTCACCTTCTTTTCCGTTTTCTATGTATATTTTCTCTTTGACTATTTCTCTCTCTCTCTCTTTCTCTTTTTCTTTTCTATTCTTTCCTTTTCGTTTCTTTTTCTTTTTTTTTTAACTCTCTCGGTCGTTCAGTCTGTATGTAGAACGGAGCCTCTTTCGGTCTTCGGCTGTGGGGTGAATGGTGATCTGGTGGTGGCAAGGGTACACACAGAGGATAAACACTAGACAAAATACACGAATCCCCCGAAATGCGCTCGCAGCCGCTGCCGCCCGCGTCCCGAGCAAATCTTCATCAGTGTTGAACAAAGGCCGCTGTGTCCGCGCGCGCGCGCGCGCGCGGACGCTCATTCCTACACGTTCGAACGCTAATCTTCACCCGGCAGTTACCTCGCGCTGTCTAACATCTTTCTACCGTAAATTTTGCCAGCACTTTATTCGACGATAAAAGCTAGAAGAAGTTAACGTGGTTTCGCGATCAAGATTTGATCTGACTGTATTTTTCGTTTTCTAACATATATAGCTGCTTTCATCCCTCGAAAAGGTACATCCACGAATTAATAAAATGATAAAAATATCCAACGAATTGGTACACGATTTTTAAAACCAAAGCTTAATTATTGTAAAAATTCTTGACATCGATTTCGTAGATCATATAAACACGGTATATTACTATATATATTTATACTATATCACAATGCTTAATAAAGTTGATAATACTTATTATAAACTTTATTACATTATACTATATACTCATATATATTATATACATTAATAAGATATAGTTCCATACTGATTACTCGGCAACAAGTGACTCGAATCTAAAGCAATCGAGGAAGAAATCGTGTCGGCAATAATTAGCAATCACGTTTAGATTGTCTCCGTTAAAGCGCCCGTCCGAGCGCACTTTTCGATTCCGCAATGAAACTCCGTGAACTAACCTAGCCGCGTTAAGTTTGCTATTAAGTGGCTAAGCTAAACTCGCGCGCGTATCGCCGCCGGTCTAAGACGAGACGCGCGCGTGTATCGATCAGGCGCCGAGAATTGCGAGTAATTAATATTGGACCGCGGTGCGGCGTTACGAGAGGCCTCCTTTGATCGACAATGCTTCCGAGATGATCACTGACGCGTTTGGCATTCGGGGGAGGAAGGGGGGTGAAACACGTGGAACAGGACGGTTAAGGGGGTATTGGCCGGGTTGTCACCCACCGGGGGCTCTCTTGATAATTCAGCTGTCACGGATATACCGGATTGCTTCGGTACAAGCGGTGCAATCTGATTAAAATCCGTTTTCTGTATTCGTTTCTCTTTCCTTTCCTTCCTTTCTCTTTCTTTTCGTTTTCGTTTTCATTCTCGCGATTCGAGAAGTAGCTCGCGACGGTGGACGGAGAACGCGGAACGAGATTTCCGGGGAGGGGAAAACGCGTCGAAGCGAAACATCGGTGTGCAAACACCGTTCGCGCGGATTCCTTCGGCGATCCGCGCGTAAGAGACGATTAACGATTACCCCGGATCGTTCCGGCGTTTACCGCTTCCCCCGTCGCGAAGCCTCGTCGGGAAAAATTGCGACGCGCAGAGAAGCTGGTTCAGCGAAACCGTCGTGTGCGCATCGTCTGTGCTGATCACAAAAACAACTCGTTCGGGCGCATCGGTACCGATGCAACAACGGTGTCTCTCTTCCTACCGTTTCCTCTGTTACACACTTACAGAATAAATAACTGCACATATTCCGAGCGTTCTGTTTTTTTTTCTTTTCTTTCTTTTTCGCGGCCGTGCCGTGGACACGACGGTAACGGGAAACAAAAGAAACGGCTCCGGGAATGAAAATCAATGATCCGCGGGCAGTTCTCGTGGATGATTGTTGAATCGAAGATCGTGGAAAAGTAAACTCTCGCGCCGAGCCGAACGTTAACTCTCGTGGCTTTTGCTACCTCGCGAGGCCAAAAAAATACTATCACGTGCCTGTCGCAGCGGTGTCGCTGCACTTTCCCGTTTTACTCCTTGTTTAGTTGTTCAAACGGTACGCATGTATGTCGACGTCGCGACACGGCCCACCCTCGTCCCCGCAATAATCGAATTTTCACAGGATCGCGACAAATTTTCATTTTAATAATTACTGCAACTAGGCTTATTTATTATCTATTATTATTTATTATTCGATCTATGTTTAATTAGTCCGGCTCGCGACCTAAGACGCTTCGCCGAATGATTTCTGCGGGTCGAGGAGAGGCCGCGTCGCCTACACATAATCCTCTTACTGATCGTAAAAATAAGGTAAACTAAGCGTTCTATATGTATATATATATAATTTATATAGTCATGGTAAACCGAATAAGAAGAAGTGATCGATCTTACCTTTCGGTGTACTCGTTCATGTGAGCGTAGCTCTGTACGCTGTTCTCCTCGACGAGGAATTTCACGCGCTGGTAAAACGACGCCATCACGCTGGGCGGCTGTTTCCGTAGGAGCACGTCCACGGGATTATTACTAGTAAGGCACATGATATGCTCTGCGCAAGCTGCGTGCGAGCAACACTCGCTGTCAGAACAGTCCACCATGCCATCTGAGGAACATTACTTCTTAGAACATCTCTCTCTCTCTCTCTCTCACTCTCTCGCACGCGTTTACCGCCCCGTCATTGTTCGCGGGGTTTCGTTCCGGCGACGGACGGCAGGCGGCGCTCTTGCGATAAGAGCTTAGGGGATGATCAAGGATTTCTTTTGTTTCGCGAACGGTTGAATGGATTCGGGGATTTTGCGGGCAAACGGTATCGCGATTGGTTTCGAGCTGGACGAGGCCTGGCGTTTTCTATTGTCGCTGGTGGTCGCTCCGTTTTCTGGCCGGTGGAGACCTTTCTCTATTCTAATTATTATATATAGTGTTTATAATTCTAATGAGGGATCGTTGAGGGCGAGAACGGCATTTAAGACGCTGAGAAATCGAAAGGATGTTAAATTGACGAAAAAGGAAATTTCTGCTTCTCGTCAAGTAATAAGATCAAAGAAAGTCAAATCAAATTAAATGAAATCGAATAAAATTGAATGATATTAAATAAAATTAAATAGCATTAAATAATATCAAATAAGGTCGAATAAAATTAAGTAAGATTTCATAAAATCAAGTAGCATTAAATAAAATTAAATAAAATTAAATCAAATTAGATAAAATTAGATAAAATTAGATAAAATGAAGTAGAAAGAAATAAAAATAAATAAAACCAAATAAAACCAAATAAAATCAAATAAAATCAAATAAAATCAAATAAAATCAAATAAAATCAAATAAAATCAAATAAAATCAGCTTAAAAATCAAATAAAATCAAATAGAATTACATAAAATTTTTATATCTGGTAAAGATCAACAACGCCATAAATAATTCGAAAAAGCATGGTTCACTATTTCTGCCAATGAAGGATTCTTTTAATCGGTGAATCGAATGAGATAAAAAGCTGGACTCGCAACGACGGTGTATAATAATCGCTAAGGGGTTGAAAATAGAAAAATTGTCGATGCTCACCCTGATCATTGTCAATGAGATCATTGCACTCCATCTCAAGACGTATGCTGCAGTCTCTGCCCGCCCAGCCGGTCGAGCACTCGCAACTATACTCGCCGTCCTGTAAAGTGCAGAGCCCGTGGCGGCTGCACCCGTTCTCGCATCCGGCTATCAAGAAACCAGAGCAAATACTTTAATCCGTGCTGTCGTCGGACGATTAATGCTAATTGAAAACCGATGTTCCTTTCGTTCTAGTTACTCGAGGGGGGGGGGGGGGGGGCGACGGTCGCTTCGCATCGTTCTACGATGGAAAAAACTGTTATCCTACACTCTGCGAGACAAATCTGCCAGGGTCTTCGAGTATCCCTACACACGGTACTAGATTTAATGCTGATTAAACATTACCGACAATTGTTGCGTGTCGGAGAGCGTATTTCCGCCTACGGAAGGTGAAACTGTTCTTTAAAAATTGGCACGATTTATTATTTATTTGCTACAATAAAACGATGTATGTTACTGTAAATCAATCTTGAATCATGGCGAGTGATAGATGGTCTTGTTAGAGGATGTCTCAAAAGTTACTCGCACTTGGATATTAAGTAACTTTTGTTAGTAAACTTTTGTTAATTCCCTGAATCTCTGCAATGCGTCAACCTTGATGGTACAAAAATAACTTCGAAACATTGTTTTTTATATCAAAGATCGCTTGTCGCACTTACGAAGGGTGCAGTGCCTCCCGTTCCACCCTTGGCTGCACACGCAGGTGCCGTTCTTGCACTGTCCGTGCTCCGCGCACCTCGGGTCGCACGGCTTCTGATCGCACTTGGTGCCGGTCCAGTCGTCGTTGCACCTGCGGAAAAGCCCGATTAATTAGACACCGTCGGGTCCACGGATCCACCCCTTTTCGCCCCAGAGTCGTAAAACTTGAATTGGCTCGACAACGTGACAAAGATGCCGAAAAAGGGAACAAGAGTTCCCCGGGTGTCGGGGAAGCTTTATTGTCGAATGTAAAATTGATTCGCGCGCCCTTTCCCCCTTCGATCTTTTACAGACAGGGTGATCATAGAAAGAGAGAGAGAGAGAGAGAGAGAGAGAGAGAGAGAGAGAGAGAGAGAGAGAGAGGGGTGGAGAGGTCGACGCGCGAGAGAGTCTGAGTTCGAGTTCAGTTTCGAAGTTGCCCACTCGCGGGAAGAAAAGTTTTTGCGCTTTAGAGGCTCTTTCACGGCGTGGCTCGCGGCCGATGGAACAAGAGGGGGGGGGGGGGGGGGGGGGAGAGGCGTCAGCTTTAGAATATGAGAAAGGAGATCCTCTTTCGCGTCCTTGATTCTGACAAAGGGAAAAGGCAGGGGGCCGCGGGACGGTCCTTCGGTGTCGTGATAAGTCGGCCTCTCCTCGCCCGAAGACAGAGCCTTTTTCTTGCAATTTTTCACCTTCTTAGCCCGGCGAACTTTCGTGCCGGCGATCGCGCCCAGCAATTTACCCATTTTTAGCCCATTCTTTCGGTACTCCGATCCCTCGCCCCTTCGACCCCCTCCTCCCTACGACCGTCCCACGATTTCGCAGAGTCACAATTTTTTTTTCTGATCGCTGCTGACTTGTTGCGATAAGACGCCACTGGATACACTTCTTGAAGGACACCGAGGCGTCCTCGGAGAACAATGGACGGCTCGCGATCCTCTAGCGAGGCACCGGCCCTTCAACCCCTTACCGTACTCTCACGTAGTCCAACTTGTAGGGAAAATTGCTGATAATATGTAATTAGGTATGTTGCTCTGTTCTTTAAAATTGGAAATTCTAAATCCTCGACGTTAATAGTTAAACATTCGACTGAATTTAGGCATGGAATATATATGAATTTTCTGCTCCTATTTTGTCCTTAATTATTGCAACTGAAAAATTTCTAATCGCAATAATTCTGCGAATTTTTCATATTTTTGGAAAGTGAAATGCAAGCGTGAGTTGTAATTTTGTTTTATGTTTGCATTTTTCAAGAATGTGAAGGCTGAATTTCATCCCCTTTTTGGAAAACAGGGCTTCAGTGTGGAAATCCTAAATCTTGTAACATCAGCTATATCCTAGACCTTGTGTCAATAATTATTTCCATCATTCTTCCTTAACCTCTTCAGAGATGGATTTTTATAGTAGGGAATAATATATTTAATTATTTCTTTTTTTATTTATCAGCCATCTCATTTAATTCGATGAGGTTTTGTTAATATTGCTAAGGGATTCTGTAGCAAATATTTTTTCAACTGATTCTCATTTTCTTTGCCCTTAGAATAATCATAACTTTGAGATAATAATCATAATAATCATAATTTTAAGATAATAATCATGATAATCATAATTTTAAGATAATAATCATAATAATCACAATTTTATACTAATAATCGTAATAATCACAATTTAAACGTACACACACGTTGTCACCAAGAACGTGAAGAGGTTAAATAATTTCGCAACTTTGAGCACAACTATGACAGAATGAAGATCAAACTCTCAAAGAGATAAGAAACGTCATTCGAAGATGAAACAACGTCATCCCAAAGCAACCCGAGCTCCAACAAACTATATCTATCTCAACCACAACAGTTGTCGAGCTTCGTCCCGTAAATATTTAGTATACTAACTTGCAGACACCCTGTTCGCAGGTGCCATGGGGTCCGCAGTCGAGGCCGCAGCTCGGTTGAGAGCAGTCCACGCCGGTCCAATGTCCCTCGCAGACACAGGTCGCCGATTCCAGGTCGTACGTGCCGTGGTCCGAGCAACGCGGCAGACATTGGTACACCTGCTGGTCGACCTGATTGCACTTGTCGCCCTGCCAGCCCGCTTTGCAGTAACATTTGCCGGAAACGCAGGCGCCGTGCCCGCTGCAGTTCGGATCCGGACAATCGGCTGCAACAACACGTGGTCATCTTTACTTACGAAGAGGAGTGGTGGTAAGTCGGATCAGTTGACAATTAAATATAATATTTATATATAAAAGATTATACAATATTTAATATTTAAATATAATATTTATGTATAAGAAATTATACAATATTTAATATTTAAATATAAGGTTAGGAGATTGTTGATACGAGTTGCAACAGGGCGACAGTAGCAACTATTAGAACAGTACTGTTCTTTTTAGTGTTAAATTATTGGCCCTTTGCACTGTGGGATCTCTTTCACTACAGTGTTGATTACCATTTTTCAATATTTTTCAATAATCAATATTTTTCAATATTTTTTAACATTTTTCAATATTTGTCAATATTTTCCAATATTTTTCAATATTTATTATTCTATAATAAAGTTTGGTTGAAGTGACAAGAGGGTTTTTATTTTCTAATAGCCTTCATTTGCTTCCATTCAAGATTCAAATTTTCTTTCGATTTAATAGAAATAATTGACAATAATATTAAATTATATAGCCAAAGTAATGGTCAAGAGTCTACCTCGTTCTTACAGTGCAAGGGGTTAAATAAACCATACTGATCGAGTATACATTGCAAACCCGTTCTGCAAAGCTAAAACGAAGGCCATCGTCTTCTTTAAAGTAGAATAAAGTGACGGCGGCGTAACCAGCAATCAACTTGAACTGTCAAAGTCGCGCCGCGCCGTCAGCACATTTATCAGCCCCGGTCTGGAATTCGAGGGATCGCGGGGTCTCGTTTTTGTCCGAGACCCCGGGTAGAGGAAATCGCGCGTAGTCGCGCGGCATCCTTAGGGTTGTTTTCAAGGCGGCTCGGAAGGAGGTCGCGTCGGTGCCGTCGGGGGAGGGTGGCCGCCCGGTGATTGCGCCCTGGGCGCCGACGAATGGGCCAACTTTTTAAATTATGGCATCGGAACAATTGCATTATTCCCGCGGATCCCAGCTGCCCCGGGGAAATTATGAAACTTAATTCCAAAGCGTCCTGGCGACACGACGCGGCGCGGCGCGGCGCGCGGCAGCAGCAGCGTCTCGCCGCGCGCAGTTTGTGCCATCCCGCGTCGCGCCATTCCGCGCGGGGGACCGGTTATATGTATACACGGGGCCGGCGACGTTCGTTCGGCCCCGAGATGAGGGAAATTCCTCGTGGATTCTTCGCCCGTTACGTATGCGGCACGTTCGTCGAACGGGAGGATCCAAAGGTTCGCTGGGTTTTTATTAGAGCCACGGGAACGCGAACGGGGGACGACGACGACGACGCGCGCGCGCGCGCCATCGATCCGCGATCGGAATTTTTCTAATAAATTACTGTGCCGCACCGCGCGCTCGCCCCCTGTACAGAGTGTCAGCTAAGAGATTCCTCGTAGCGATCGACGTCAGCTTGCCGACAACAGCCCTTTCGCGAGAGCTTTCTGCGTCGAGCTTCGAGATGCCTGCGAACTCCATGTTTAGATGAGACGAGTATACTCGTTTTAAAGATGTGGCTATATTTTCTGTTGCCACGAGTTTACTCGTCGTGCCTACGAATTCGCTGGTGAAATTGCAATTTTAGAGGGAAATAAAGTGTACCCCTATTTGATTTTGATCTGATTTTAAGATGTTTCTAATATTTGGGGGATAAGAAGATATTTAATTAATTAAGAAGGAAACTCCCCGGTTAACAGGTTAATAACAGATGTAAATAATTCTGTATAGTACGTGGGTTAAGTTGTATAATACTCGTCATCGTTTACTTTTTGCGACACAGTTTAGGTATACACTTTTAAACGAGATTATGACAGCTAAGTGGGTAATATAAAATAATTGTAAATAAAATTCTAGTCGCGCTTTAGTACCTCAAGAAATTTTAATTGAAAGGGTTGTTAATACTATCTTATATAGGTATTTAAAATTAATATATTTCGAGAGCAGCAAGTGTCAATTTTAAAATATAGATTAATAAAGAATTTGCAATTTTGGGGTAAAGTGAAATTTGAAAATTGCCATTAGAGAAAATTCAATTACACCGTGACTTACAGAGGGTTGCAAATGTATACAAGTACTTGCAAGTTTCGTTTCCAACCCCTAAATAATAATTTAATTAATATAATCTATACCAATTTATAAGTATCAGGCTCTAAACCAAGTTTATTTGCGTAAAGCGAAAATCGGAAACTAAGATCAATATATAAAAATTTAAAATTCGCACAACTTGACAATTCGCTGTTTATGGTTCTACTGTATATTCCACTGGGATACTAATTCGATGACCAAGGGCAATAATTTTGTGTTACCGAGCACTATACCGAAGGAAGATACACTGTAGGCTAATGATCTTTGCCGGTCGCCCGCGAAGGACGATATATGAGCCGTGCTGCATGAATCATTCGAGCGGCGCTGGGCTATGGGCACCAGATAATTTGTGGACCCATCAAGGGCACCTCTCGACGTCAGGCATTTCGAAGCTGTCCATCAAAGTGATTCACTTCGTATTGTACTAATGTTTGACCGGTGATGCTGGGTGTGCACTTGGATAATGTTTCTACGGGGGTACCTGTTACACGCGACACTATACGGCGACAGTTCTTCGAACGAGAACTGATATAATTTTCGATCGAATATGTGTCTAAAATTTTTGCATCCCTGTGTCGAAAATTTCTCACTAATATTCAGAAATTATAATTGATATTAGAGACTTGTACTTTTTGTGTTCGAGTGAGTAAAATATAGTGTTGTACGAAAGTACAATTTTTAATCAGAATATCTGTGAAATTCTATGTTTGTGGCAAGAAACCAGAAACAATTCATGACCTATAATTGTTGGAAAATTATTAGAAATACAGTTGGTGAATTAAATTATTATATATGTCAAAATGTCGTCGAAAATTTTGATACTCGAATTCATGTCTATAAACGTAGTAATTGAAATAAATTAAATTAAAAGAACAATAAAATTCAAAATAAATAGTTTGTATTTTGTTTTAAAGAAACTTCCCATAGTTTATTTTGGATAACTCTGTGCCACCCAAAAATTATCATTAAACCGTAGATTTTATACATTTATATATTAAAAAAGGCGAAATTTAAAGCAATAGGAATATTAAATGAATTTAAAGACGTCTATATTATTCTATATTATTTAATACACTATACTCAAATGACCGAAAATTTCTATCGAACTCCCATCCACCACAATACACAAAAAAGCCTCACTTCCGCACAAAAATCCGCATCGACCTCGGAATCGTCAAATTTCTACGTCGACCACCGAACCGATTGCCGTTTAATGCCGCGGGAGTTCGTTCGCTCGTCGAACAAATTCGCCATCATCCGCAGAAGCGTCGCTAATGCGAAAGGAATACCGTCGCTGGGAAAAATGAAAGTGAGTAACGCGGTACCCGTGAGGATGTCAGGGACAAAGCGTCCCGGCGTTACCGCGAATAATTTCGCCATTCATTCCGAACGTCATTTCTCCCGCGGGTAGCAGAAGAAGACCGGGGGGAGAACTTTTATCCGCGACTTATTTTCCCTGTGTACGAGGGGATTGTTCGCGGAGTTTCTGTCCCGTCTTCGACGATTCGTCTTGATCAGCCCGGCACCGTCGCTCCGCCTATCTTCTCGCGGCGGCGGAGTCAGTAGGTTTTGACCCGTATGGAAATTCGCGGGGCCGCTCGCGCATTAATTATGGGAACAGGCGGGCTGTGTTCGCCGGGGAGCCTGCATTACTAATATCTTGAACATCCCTGGATAGAGCGAGCGAGCCAGCGAGAGCGCGCGCGCGCGAGAGAGAGAGAGAGAGAGAGAGAGAGAGAGAGAGGTAGGGCAGGACGCACGGCTGAATTACCGCTGATATTAATGGCGCTGTGACAAATATGAAGAAACAACATCCGACGCAGAAATAGACCGTCGGAGGTAGACGCTCCGACGCGTTTCCGCTGGATACCTTTTAATGGTCCTGTTAATGGACTCGCGCTCGGTCACTTGCCGCCGTTCGCGCGACTTTCGTACGCCATTTGTTCCAACAAATATTCCGAAAGCGGCCACGGCAACGACTCCCGTTTTCTAGTTGATTTTATATCATTTGATTGGATTTTATTCTTACACTCCGATACATTTGAATTTGAATTTTGATACCTTGAACAAGACACATTCGTAACAATTTTATTACCAATAAAAAAATAATTTATTTATTTATCTATCTAAAATAATAAAATATTGGCGTCTAGAACAGATATCTCGAAAACAGTCTTTGCAATTTTGTTCTCTCTGTGAACGCGTCGATTTTAACCGTTTGCACCCGATTGGTGACTCTAAAATTATTCTGTCACCTTCTGAAATAATTTTTATAGCAACAAAGCTCAATTTCAGAAAAATTGTTGAACGCGAAACTGTTGTTATGAATCGCAAGATTTAATTTGGTATATATAAAATGCATTTTGTCGCTTAAAGTGGAAATACTGTACGCCAGAAAAATTGTCTCAGATTTACTGAAATAAGATTAGCTGAAACGGCTTCGAGTGCAAAGGGTTAAGACTGTAGATGGCGATCCGGATTCGGCTAGCCGTGGACGATAATCAGGGCATGTCGGCGATCGAATCGCCGATTTAATCAGAGTGGGTTGACTTACGTTCGTCGCAGAAGTCGCCCTTCCAGCCGGGATTACACACGCACGATCCCCTAACGCACTGTCCGTGTTGATTGCAATCAGGAACTTGGCAGTCGCCTAATGGTATGTCGCATTCGGCACCTTTCCAGCCGTTCTCGCAGTGACACATACCGCCGCCGTATTGCCCGTGGGACGAGCACAGCACCGGGCACACGCTCTTGCTGCAATCGGCTCCCTGAAATTTTCATCGGCACCTCCATAATCTACGCCATTCCCGCCGTAGAAGCGATCGACCGACGTCTTTGCTCGTTACGGTTCTACCGGGAACCATGCGATTATCAACCCTTTCAGCGCCGACCAAAAGAATCGTGTGTACTCGAGAGAAATATAGAAAACTCGTTTGATGTAGTTTGATAAAATTTTGGAAAGCAACTGCATTTATTATTGAAAATTATTGTAAATTATTAGGTTGTGGTCAGGTTAAATATTGGAAAATTTTTATGGCGAATAAAATAAATAAAATAGTATATTTAATTAGTCTGTAATGGCTTAAATATTTATGGATGAATTACCAGTTGTTAAAGCGTTATTTACTAACCGGAAGAGATAATAAAAATTCTTCCCGGAAAAATGCAGACAGCGCCAAAGCGTGAAACTTTCGAAAAGGTTCTACCGAGAACCACGCGACATTCAACCCTTTCAATACCGACCAGAAAAATCGTGCGTACCCGAGAAAAATGTAAAAATTCGTTTGCTATAGTTTGATAAAATTTTCAAAAGCAATTGCATTTATTATTGACATAAATTATTAGATTGTGATTAGATTATTTTATCCATGATAAAATGCTTCTAATATTTAATCTATTTAATAAATAAATAATCTAATTTAATAAAATGGTATATTTAATTAGCCTGTGATGGCATAAATATTTGCTGCCGAATGATCAGTCAGAGATCGCTACGAGAGGCACTAAAAATTCTTCGAAATAAAAATTACCGATTCAAAAAGGTCAACGACCCCGGAAAATGGCAGACATCGCCAGAGCGTGAAACTTTCGAAAACCTGGTATCGGCAGCACCGCGGACACCGGAGTAGGATCGGCAAGGGTGTCGACCGTTTACCCCGCATTACACTCGCCGCGATGCTTATCTGTAGACACCCCTAACAGCGGGGCGACCCTAGTGTCGGGAGGCGGGGGTGCCTTCAACGGAGTGTTAACACCGATAAGCCTAACCGTTTAAAACATGCCTGTCGGACAACGGGGCCGAGGCTAGACAAGATCAAAGTCGGCCCCGGTCTCAAAGCGGGTCGCGCTGTCTTAACGGAAACCCCGTCGTACGCACCTGATACCCGTCGATGCAGTCGCACTTGCCGAGATAACACGATCCCCGTCCGGAGCAGTCGTTCGGGCAGGTGGTCGACACACCTTCGGCTTCGGTGACGACCAGGGTGACCTTGTACGGCTGCAGCTCGTCGTTGTAGACGGAGAGGAACCATCGGCCGGTGTCCAGATACTGTAGCAGGCTGACGTTCACCATCATCGGCTCGACGATCGTTCTCTTGATGAGCACGTGCTGATAGGCGCCGGCCGAACCACCGCCGCCACCGCCGCCGCCCGACGACGGCTGACGGCGACGATTCCCCCGTATATCCTGGCCGACCGTGTTCATGAAGCTGACCGCCTCCGAGACGGTGTCCCGCTTCAGCCTGTGGTCGACCCGGCCGCCCTTCACGAACTCGACGAAGTCGTACTGCGTGACGCTCGGCGCGACGTTACGACGACCGTAGACGGCGAAATTCACGCCCCAGGGCAGAGTCAGGTTCAACCGGATGAACGCCGGCTGCTTGTTACGGAACTCCGTGTTCCAGAAGTTGTAAGGCGGTATGACGGCCGAGTGGGCCACGTTGTACGCCTGGAGCTCCAGTACCGCCGGCCATTGTTGAGCCGACTGCTGGATCTGCGGGTCGCTCTGCTGGTCCCCGGCGCTGTCCGACGCGCTCGAGTGTTCCGCCGTGCTTGTGGGCAGCGACTCTGCGGAAACAGCGGAACGTGGAAATGCGTTTATCAGCGTCCCGCGAATCTCTGAGTTATTAGGGGGGGGGGGGGGGGGGGGAAGACGGGCGGGCAGGGGACACGCGAAACTACTTGTCACCGGCCGGAATTATACCGGCTTACAGCTGCTGCTGCTGCTACGGGAACCGGGACACCAAATTCTTGACGACGAGACACCAAAGCGACGCGGATTATGCAATTTCATCTACTATTTGTTTCTTTTATGGCGCGAAAGAACCGCTCTTGAAACAATGGCAACTACCACAGGGGAATGCTCGCGAATTTGGAGAACTATTGTCCACGTGTAGACGCTAATTGGTGGACGTGATGGGGGAAGAACGTGTTCGTTGATTATGGAAAAATGTTATATTGGCAGTAAATTGTGTATTTTGGGAATTTAATGCGAGATTTTAATGTGTAGATTTTATAATAATGAACGCGTTGATTTTGACAGGAAAGGGATATGTAGACTGCTATATTCAATATTTATCGTTTATTTAATACATAGCTTGTTTGGCAAATCTTTTTGTACAATATAAAATTTCTTAAGTAATAGTTAATAATAGTTAAAGATGGACATTGCGATGTACGTACTTCTTTATTGTTAAAATAATTAAATTCTGTCAAATTCTTGTATTTCTCTCTTTCGTCTTCGTAACAAAAAATCCATAATTTATTAAGATTGTTATAGAAAGTAAAAATTGTTTTAATTGCAGGTAAGAAAATTGAAGATGAATATTGGACATAACAATGCACTGTCGCCGAGAGAAGATGGCACAGAGAAACTTGTAGGGATCTATTCTCCATTACCTGATATCCCATCCATCTACTATAACATGGACTATACCTTAGACTTGGGTCTTCCCGTACCACACTGTCGACATCTGTGCCGTCTTCTCACGGACGGTCAATACACTGTCGTATCTAATATTAATTTTCAACTATTGTCACCAATATTAACTCAAATAATTTTTATTTTCTACAACGATAATTCTAAATAAATAGAACAGAATTCTAAATAAAATAGAATAGAATTCTAAATAGAATAAAATTCTAAATAAAACAGAATAGAATTCTAAATAGAATAAAATTCTAAATAAAACAGAATAGAATTTTAAATAGAATAAAATTCTAAATAAAATAGACTAGAATTCTAAATAGAATAAAATTCTAAATAAAATAGAATAGAATTCTAAATAGAATTTAATTACTTTGACGATGAAATAACCATTACTACCTACAATTATTTTCAAAAATTGATATTCTACTATAAACTATAAATTAAACGAACAAATAACCTACAAAAATAAAATGTCTACGAAGATTCAAAGTTTTTTAAAGGCACGTTATATACGAAAGTAATTGGCAATAGGGGGAGGGGGGTTGGCAATTAGGGGCGCGCTTAGGATCGGCACGATCGCGGTTCATTCGGGCGAGGCTCGTAAATACTTGGGGACAAGTGGGACTTAAAGTCAGAAGTATCTAATTTCGGATCGATAATATTCTCGTAGCAGGCCATTGTGTGCCGGCGTAGACGCGCGACATCAGAGCGGAGGAAGCCATTCGAACGTGGCAGAGACGCCACCGAAAAGCAATTACCGTGAGACGCCGTACACACCGGGAGTATTTACATCATGCAGAGTGGATGCAAATTGATACTGCTCGATATTTACCTTCGGTGGGTATTTGCGTTGATATCGGGTCGTGAACATGCGCGTTCTCGTGAGTGACAGCCTTGACATCTTGGACCACCACGCATTTCGTGCTGTCTATCGGACGCATGGAGCTCACTGCTGAAAAGAAAACGGAATCCGGGCTTTAAAACGGCTGTTGTCGCGCCGCTAACCGACTGCGCGAACAGAAATACGATTGCAGGACGGAATTGTGTAAAATTACATTTAGAAATCAATTTCCGGATTAATTAAATATCGATAAATTGAACAATAAATCGACCCCTTCAAAAAGGCCTTTGAAATGTATTCAATTTGAAGAAACAGTGTTACCTTAATAATTCTAAAAATAATTACAACAATTATCTAATAATTCAGTCATTTAAATACAATAATCTAAAGCGATAAAGAGTGTAACCAGATTTTCATTTTTTACCTGTTTATTCAAGGAAAGCCTCGACTTTAAATTTTAAGAGAATTTTGTAGAACTCAAAATAATTGCTAAAACGCAATAATCTGTTATTTTATATATTTTCCAAGTAGCACGATCGTTGATCGAGGCAATCGTATTTCATTTGGCCGGATAGTCTACGAAGCTGTCGGAAAGATAGTAGTTTGCATAAATATCCGCGGTCTATTGATCACTTTCATATTTCATAGATTGAATACTTGAACAAGTTGCAAGCCGTGCCAATTTCGCGTTGGTTCCCTCTATTCAGGCCGGTCATGGACCATCGGCCGATGGTCCATGTTATTGCATTCATTATGTATGTGCGCGTACGCGTGTGCGTCAGGCCGTTGCATAACGCGGGTTCGTTTAACACGGATTCCGCGCGGAAGTGCTACAAAAATCGCGACGGTGCTCGTACAACGCGCTAAAAACTCGCTCGTATAACAGCGCAAATACGCGGTTCTTGTCCGCCGTACGAACACCGCGTTTTTTCTTATGGCCTGGTCGCGGCAGTTTATGCGAATCCACGATCTTGCTCGTTAATTAACCAAAAAGAGGACCCGGCGAAATTTCGCTCCACTTATTGCACGTATTTTAATGAAAATAGAATAATCGTCGAATTTACTAAACTAGGTTGAAGTGAATCAATTTTGACAATTCTTTGCGAATCGCGATTGTTTTTTAAGCATTGTTCGTGAGAATAAAAATAGAAATAAAGTGGACAATGTCTTTAAAAGTAAACGCCATTCGCATAGAATTATTAAGCTCGTTATTCTACAGCGTTATAAGGTAATTTTCTTGTCAATTAAATTCTCTATATTTAGAAAGCTGTTTTCTATTTTCATCTCAATTTAATTCTAAGTTCATTCCAATTTTATCCCAATTTTATCCCAATTTTAATTCTAATCGTAATTTCAATTTTATCCAAATTTCATTGCAATTTTATCCCAATTTTATTCTAATGTGGGTCTATAAATTCGGCAGTTTATAAAAATATATCAAAACGACTTATAGCTCATTCTTGCGCTTTAAAACAATGCTTAAACAACGTTTTAAAAATAAAAGCGATTCGAATCGTCAATGTAATTCCATAAATTGAACAATTTATTATATTATCAAAATAACTCGAAAGAAAGTTCTCCCGAAACCAGCGTATTAGTTACTATTAATTAAAAACGAAATGGTCGAAAACAGCAGAGGACAATTGCATTAAATAATCGTCCACGTTAATTTAACGAGAGAACCATTACACCGATCGATCATCGCCATATATCCCCGTGTTTCCCGAAACATTTTAAAGGGCTTTTAAACAAGGGAAGGTACTCGGCGAGTTTAATTGAAAAAGAGGTCCTGCTAAAAAATAGTACTCGGTGATAATTGGTACACACACACACGCGCACAATCGCGCGCATTAATTTCCCGGCTTGCCATCCGGAACTAATCTAGCAGAAGTGAATTACAGTCGCGCGTGTCCCGTTCAAGATTTTCAGGCCGCGATCCTCGGGCTGTTGCGTACGCGGAAACCGCGCCCCTCCGCGCGTTCGCCCACGCGAACGAAACAATTACCGCGACACGGCCGTATATTAACCGTGGAAGCGGAGAGGTGCATCATTCGAATTTCTTTCCGGGGGAGGGAAAAACTGGAAAGCCTAGCGTCTCGACGTAATTCGAAAGCGATTGTTCGAATTTATGAAGGCCATTTGCGGTGCCGCGGGACACTCGACCAAAGCTCCTGATTCCTGCCGCAATAAAAGAGTCCCGTAACGGTGCTATTTTGTCTCGGGCGCCGGCCACGCGCATTAAGAATGGAACGAGTTGATCGCGGCTTTCTGTCGCGGTCGCCGCACCTGTAAAAATCGCATCGGTAGACTCCCGATATTCGCCTGCGAAAATCGTGGAAGTTATTTAGCAGCTTTTGGCCGAATTTTAGCTCTTTGCATTCGGAGGATTCTAAGGCACTGGTGATAATTGTTTTACAGCGTCATACGGTAATTTTCTTGTCACGTAAATTCTCTACATTTAGAAAGCTGTTTTCTATTTTCATCTGAATTTAAGTCAAAGTTTATTCCAATTTTATCCAAATTTCACTCCCAATATTATCCTAATTTTATCCCAATTTTAATTCTAATCTTAATTTCAATTTTATCCAAATATCATTGTAATTTCAACCCCAATTTTATTTTTAATCTCAATTCAAATTTCATCCCAATTTCATCCCAATTTTATCCAAATTTTATCCTAATTTTAATTCTAATCTCAATTTCAATTTTATCCAAATTTCAGTGCAATTTCAATCCCAAATTTATCCCAATTTTAATTCTAATCTTAATTTCAGTTTTATCCAAATTTCATTGCAATTTCAATCCCAATTTTATCCCAATTTTAATTTTAATCTCAATTCAAATTTCATCCCAATTTTATCCCAATTTTATCTCAATTTTATCCAAATTTAATCCCAATTTTAATTCCAATTTCAATTCCAATTTTATCTGCATAAGCAACCCGAATTATGGATCACCATTTACAAATACTATTTTGGATTTAGTGGTGAGGCGTCACCGAGCGCAAAGGGTTGAACAATGCGTAACCACGTAACGAAGCGTCGAAGTTTTTGATGTCGCAATAACTGTGGGAACCGCGATCCCTCGATCCGTTGTTTGAAGGCACTTAGCCTTAAGATTTATAGCAAGACTCGTCCGTCCTAAGGCTTTTAAACCCAAAATTTGGGATCCTAGGGCCCCCGGAGTTCAAACTTCTGGTTTTAAGGGTTGGCAGACCTAACGCGACTAATTTTAGGAGCGTAAAACTTTCGGAGCAGAGGACTACGACACGCTGAATTTCTTGTTGTGGGATTTTCAGGCCCAGGACTATTACCGAAGTTCGGATTCATTTGAAGATTGTAGTCTTACGTTGAGAGTGACATGATGAACTTTTGTTTAACTATATTTTTACGAGACGGAAATGTGACTGTGAGGAAATAATTTATATTATTCTAAATGTTGTTAATATATCCTTCATTCGAAGTTAAATAAAAAGATTGCAAGTAATCCTATTCCAGAATTTGAGAATTTGTTGCAAAGAGAAAGCTACGGATCTTAAAATTTATTATAAGTAAAATATCCTAATTATTTTGTTTTTAAGATAATTTTTACTTTGACGAAACTCGTATTAAATACTAGTAATTCCATTTAATGCACGAAAACTATATTTCGATTTTTCAAGTATTTTTGATTTTAAACACATTTTCTTGCACTATAAAAATTAGTATTTCAATGATATTTTTAATAGTATAAAAATTGTGTCTTTGTATCAAGCAGAAATATTTCAGAAAAAAACACAATAAATTCGTAAAACACTAAATTTAAATAAAAATAAAATTTACCATCGTCCAATACCATTTTATATCACAAAGCTACAATAACTTCAGTATCATCAACTCTAAAAACGGCATCGACAAATGAACGCGTCCGAGCAGTCAATCGAAGAAGCCGCGCGCAAAACCCGCGGATACCAATACATTACGGCAGATGAGGCAGTTCGCGCTGGTTCGCGTTCACGGATAAGGCACAGTCATAACAACACTTAACGGTGATCAGTCGGTAGGAGCTTAAGTGGTCGCGTGACATGCGCGGCTATTGCAACAAGGGGTCATCGACATTTCGCATTCATTTTTATCACGGGGGTTTCTTGACATATCACGGTTGAACAACAGCGGCGGCGGGCTCGCTGTTCAGTACCCGATCCCGTGGAGCGAAGAGGGGTTTGAAAATGGTGAACGATGGAAACGTCGATGGATGGATGTTTCGACTCCCACCGTTTCCCTCCCCGGCCACCGGGCTGACATTTCGCTATAAACCGATGGTTACGCCCGCGTTCCCCCGGTTTACTCGCCGAGCAAAGGCGCGCGCGCGCGCGACGCGTTTACAAGCGCGCGTGACTCGAAATTCCGAGCGTAAAAACGTTTCTTACGCGCGGCCGTGATTTTTATTACGAGGATCCGGTCGCGCTCGACTAACGGAACGCGAACACGAGAAAAAAGAACGGAATTTCCTATCGGCTAGAGAGTTTCGTTTGTATTATATAAAGTAGGATCTCCTATAGGCCGATACTATGCTAGCTCGTCTTCGCATCAATGCAAAAACTGAGATGAATATTAAATGAAAAACAAAGAGATGAATATTTAACTCTAAAACGATCCCCTTCTATTCTTTAGTATAAGTGACGAGGGGTTGCGAGCGATTCGAAATCAAATCTTAGTGATCGAAATATTAACCCTTTGCACTCGAGTGGTGACTCTGGGGCACCACTGAAATTATTCTATTACGTTGCAAAATAATTTTTGTGACAATAAGGTTTAGATTTGAAAAATTATCAAGTAGTAAAACTGTTGGCAGGAGTCACAAGAATAAATTTTGTATGCATAAATATTTATTTTGTTAAATAGAATGGAAATACCACGAACCAGAAAAATTATTTCAGATTTGCAGTTAAAATGGCTCCGAGTGCAAAGGGTTAACTATTCTAAAAATATAAAATATCTAATTTTTCATAATATAAAAATTATATTGAAACGTGCTGTAACAATTTTAGTGGTGCCCCAGAGTCACCACTCGAGTGGGAAGGGTTAATTTTTGTAAATTTCGGGCGCCGACTCACAGAAAAAATCGTGAATATCGGCGCCGGCTGCAACATATTAAACAACAAATATCGTGTATTCATTTCGCAATCAAAAAAAGGGAAGAAACTTATAGGACATCCTAATAAATCCGGCGTCGAGTGAAGCCGCGCGCGATCTTCGCCCCGTAAACTATTCCGGCGGAACGCTCGCGCATTGCGTAATTTTTGTTGCAAACCGCGGTGAAGAATATATAGGCGACGGCGAACGCGAACGCGCGCGCGCGCGAGTTTCATTACACCGTGAACGCATGAGTTGCAAAACGAGCCATCACGCCGCGGCAACGCAATTTTCCGCGCGAACTTTTAGAAACCGATGTTATTTACATACAGCTAGAAGGTAATGGGGTAGTTAACGGAAGTTGGCCGCGAAGCCCCATGAATATTTATGCACGGGAGAGTCCCCCCACCTGTATGGACATGTGTCGGGGCAACCAATTACCGGGCAAGCTGTTCCTTAAAAATAAATCCAGCGCGGTTCTAACGGAGGAAGTGTTACACGCCGGTACAGCCGTGGCTTATCGAGAGGCTGCGCCGTTCCTCCTCCCTTCTCGGCTTTATGGCCTCTCGCCGGCGACGGCTTGTCCTTTTGTCGTACAGTTTTTCACGGGAGAGCAGATTACACGCGCGTTTTGCATGGAAAAGTGCTTAGCGGGTACTACGCGCCCCATAAGTGGGTCAGGATGGTTTTAGTCGGACATTCCCGGACCACACGCGGATACCTTGCCCGCTATGATGTTCTTATGGTGATTGCGCGGTTTAGTGGTCGTCGACGGTAGGGCGAGCCGAGGGCTGTTGCTCGAGGTCAGCTATGAAGTCCTCTCGCTTATTGTTCGAGCAATTGTTGAAACTTGATTAGAAAATACCAGCATTTGAACGCAGCGAATACCTGATAACGCTATCCAATTTTAACCCTTTGCGGTCGTAGGTTTGCCATCAGCCACCAAATCTATTTATTCATTTCTTTTCATTTTTACTATTTTTATATTAAATTAGAACATTTTGTTGTGTTATGTATTTGTCTAAATTTTGAAATAGAATTAATAGATTTCATTTCTCCTTTTTAACCCTTTGCACTATGATTTCTGTTTACACTGTACTAATTAACACCACTTCGTCTTTAATAATTTTGTTAACAGAGCCAAAAAATTTTTCTCTTTTCTATTGTCTTCATTTATTTTTATCTTTATACCTTGATAACAGGAGAATAAAATTTCATTTCAATTTAGAAGAAATTGATAATCATATTCAGTAAATCTTGCATAAAATTTTCATCATAAGTCTGACATATTATTATAGTATAAGTGGTTAATCTCGCATATTATTTATTACTGTACATTCAACAATAATGAATTCCAATCACCTACGTACAAATCGAATATAATCGTAAAGGGTTAATTTTGAGAATTATACACTCCAACGCCTTTATTCTTGTCTTTTTATTTAAATGTCGAAGAGAATCGACCTCGACCATATTTTCCACTGCAAAATGAACGACGCAACCGCGACGATTACGGCCAGCAGTTCTCGGTGTCGTTCGGAAAATAGGTCGCTGGGTTCGACAGGGAAGGGGGGAGGGAGGGTAGGGCAACGGGAACCGTGGTTTTTCGTGTCCGCCGGAAAAAAAGGGCGATCTTCGAGATGAAATATTACGCGCGTGTTTATCGGGTCGCCGGACAATATTCGTTTCGGATCGGGGGGGGGGGGGGGGGGGGGGGGGCGGCATCGTCAACCCGGCCCGCCGATCGAGGGCCGGTAACGTGTAAACATTGAATGTTACATGAGCTGTAAAATTCGTAAATCCATTTCCGTATACAATATTTGCCGAACTATGAACCCGGCCGCGGCCAAAAAACCCCGAAAAGAAAATACAGGGATTTTCCTATAGCAAATTTCCATTTCCGTCGGTGATATTCGGGCGGGGGCTTCCCCGATTGGACCGCGTTCGACTGCGTCGCGCGGATAACAAACACAACAAACGCAATAAAGCGGACGCAATAAATCAAACCGGCGGCCACCAGGGGGCGTGGGGCGGGGTGGGCGAGTAAAGGGGTTGGCCACCGGGCGGAGGAACGTGTACGCGCCCCCGTGCGCGGCGAAAAGGACGACACAAGGGGTGGTGGCGGGTGGACAAAAAATAAAATAGACGAATGAACATGAAACATTGATGACCGGCGCATGATTCCTCTATTTGTCAGATCGTTCTGCCGGCGGTAATACGCGGCGTTCAATTAGCTTAGGCGCGAAAAGCGACCGGTTGATAAGCCAAGAGGTCGTTAGGCACGTTGTGTATCGCTCGCGGAGAGAGCTTTCGCTTTTTAAAAAAGTCTCGTTAACCCCTCCCCCCGCGTAATTAATTCGCGGCGGTTCCAGCCACTGGGACAGATAATTAATTTAGCCGCGATAACCTCCGCCGCCGCGAGACCAGAAGAATTCCACGGATGGAATTCATCGGCGTGTTTTCGTTTCGACCACTCCGGCGACTGCTCATTGCCCGGAAGACATTAATATAAATGGATCGGAGGAGGAAACGCGGCCCGTTCGACGCGCTCGTACCGCTTCGTTTTCGCAGATGCCGGAGGGAGATTCAAGATTTCAAGCCGGGGGGACAATTACAGAGAATTTACTATATTTCGTTAGCCTTGAAAAATCGCTTCTCCTCTTCCAAAATTGTCGATTTTTATTTCAAAGTCGAGAGACAATTACAGAGAATTAACTATATTTTGCTAGCCTTGAAAAACCGCTTCTCCTCTTCCAAAATTGTCGATTTTTATTTCCAAGCCGAGGGACAATTACAGAGAATTTACTATATTTCGTTAGCCTTGAAAAATCGCTTCTCCTCTTCCAAAATTGTCTATTTTTATTTCAAAGCCGAGAGATAATTAAAGAGAATTTACTATATTTCGCTAGCCTTGAAAAATCGCTTCTCCTCTTCCCAAATTGCCTATTTTTATTTCAAAGTTGAGAGACAATTACAGAGAATTTACTATATTTCGCTAGCCTTGAAAAATCGTTTCTCCTCTTCCAAAATTGTCCATTCTTGTTTCCAAACCGAGGGACAATTACAGAGAATTTCCTATACTTCGCAAGCCTTGAAAAATCTCTTCCATAATTCTACATTTTGATTTCGAAACCGAGTGACAATTAAAAATATTTACTATAATGATTCAATAAAATCGCCGCGACTTTCGCACCACCGTATAGAATATCGACGCTGGATCTCGACGGCTCCGAAGACAACGAAAGATATTTCGAGCCCTCATCGTCCTGATGCTTGTTCATCAGAGAGCCCGGGCATAGTATAGTCTCGCGCGCGACGGCACCAATATTTGCCGCAGCCGTGGCTCATCCATACACGTCACCGCGCGCGCGGTCGCTGCATTTTTTTCCAAAGGAAGCGCGGCAGCAACAATGGTGAGCGCGCGCAATTACGGTCATCGTGTCCCTTTGATTCCGCGTGTCAACCGTGACGGACAAATTACCGTGCGTCGCGCGTCCGCATCGCGTGGAAAAGTCCACGCATGCGGGGTTCTCGGGGTCGCCGGGGAATCGACTCGGTCAGCAGACACTGCGAAATAACTGGAAAAGAAGGAGCATCCACTCCCCCCCCCCCCCCCCCCTCCCTCCATCTCCTCCCTAGGGACCGGCGATGCACGTTACGTAACTATCGAAATTGAGTTGCAGTGAACTGTGCAATGACCTTATTACGCGAGCATCAAACGTAACCGGCGCGGTGGCCGGTTTTCTCTGTCCCCGATTCGCGACGCGTTCTCGGATATCCTTCGTGCAGTTTGTACGAACACTCGGGCCGGCCAATTTAGAGGTCCGACACGGGGATCGACGGAAAGCTAAATTGCCGATCAGCGATTTTATATCCGACGCGTTGTCGCGACGGCGGATACCAGATTTTTCAACCTAATTCTGTATTCGAGCGGGGTCTACGAAAAATAAATCTCACGTGTCTACATATGTTTTTCGTTTTAGATGTCGATTCTTTGTTAATTATTAATTATATAATTTCGTTGTTAATTCCTTGATTTGGATATCGTGGAAAATGGGAGACTGAAGTACACGCACGAATTATTATACATTATGAATCGTGTAACCCTTTTTTTCCTATTCTACCTGAAAAAGGTATCCAGATATCTAGCTGAGGTCATTTTGAGTAACTTTTTCCTTTACAAAAATTTTCTCTGCGGCTTCGTTTATGAGTTATTAATGAAAAACAGTGACCAATGAGAGAAGAGATCAGCCAGCAAAAGGCGGTGCTCGCCTCTCATTGGTCACTGTTTTTCATTAATAACTCGTCAACGAAGCCACAGAGAAAATTTTTGTGAAGGAAAAAGTTGTTCAAAATAATCTCAGTTAGTTTCTATTTCGAAATTGTTAAATAATTCTGGGACATTTTATATTATAATTAGAGAATTTATAGCTTCTTTTTAACGATATTTATATTATATTTTTGATGAGAGACTACTGTGTGTCTAGTACGATAAATATAATAAACATAATTACGTAATAATCACAACAGTTTGAATAGATAATAGTTTGGCAACTTATTACAGTGCTATATAGTAACTGTTATAGTTTAGTAACTGTTGACGTATCCTATATCGACGAATCGAGTAGACCTTGGGCCTTCGATAGACGAACTTGTCTCTACTTTAGATTCAGGCTAATGATCCAGTAATCTTTGAAAGTGGAGGCCGATTCTGACACGCGATACGTTTAGCTTTCGTCTACTTAGGGTCTACCATAACAGTCTACCTAATCGAAATCGACCTTTGCACTTTGCTGTAACACATCGAAAAGTGGCTTTAATATTATCATTCTAAATCAAACGATTTCGTAAAAAATTTATCCGAATGATCGATGTATTCCCTCTTGTGTGAATTAGTAAAACATTTATTGATCTTAATAGAGGTTTTATCGCAAAATAAAATTTCTATAATAAACCGCAGCGCAATCAATTTTTTATTAAATTAATGCCACAATAAATTTTATTGAGTTTAATTGAAGAAAGTATTGGCATTTTCTAAGATATTAAATATTAACTAGCTAGATATAAATACTTTACTCTAAATTAAACACAGATTACGTAATTTCTCAATTTTTAAAGCAGAAATGGACTTACGCTATTTCTAAAATAAACCATATCGATCGTACATAGCGACGGGTACGCAGCGAACAGCAAAATTGCCTTTTTTGTACACGTTAGAGAAACTAATTCACTGTACAGCGAAACACTTTTTCTCAATTTTAACTATTCTCTAGAACGAAATAAAATGTAAAAAGCACAGTTGTTCGTTCACTTTTTTATCGTAGCCGACAATGAAAATTTAAAAAAATCCAATTTGTACTTCTCGGTTACGTACACCGAAAACCCATGCTGAAAACCTTTATAAATAACATAACTTCTACTATTCCAAAATTTACTGCCAAATTTACACGATATTTTATTAATATACGCTTTTTGATGACAACAAGTTTTCTGTCATAAAAAATTTAGTCTTTTGCTGACAAAAATCGAACAAAGTTATATTTTTAACCCTTCGCGATGTTTAACATGACGCGCCATTATAGTTTCGCGCTTTACTCAATTGTATTATTAATTATTAAAGTAAACGATTAAAGCGAACGTGCATATGTCCAATACACTAATAAAAGACTAAATATAGCTTATACCATATACAGCTATACCAAAAATATGTATAGTAAGAAAATGGTAATTTACTCAATTGTATTATTAATTATTAAAGCGAAAGTGTATACATCCAATACACTAATAAAAGAATAAATATATAATAGCTAATACCATATGCAGCTATACCAAAAATATATCAAGAGAATGGTAATTAAGTTACGAAAAATTTGATTAGCGTAAAATCCATCTGAGAGGTTAAAATTCGCGATAATTTAATCGCCAACCCAATACACGTGCACGACGTTTCGACATCTGTTCCCATAATAGCGGACAACAATTACGGATTTCTCGTGGTATCGCGGATCAGCACGGTATCGAGTGAAAAGCGCGGTTAATAGGATCGACCGCGAAAAAACCTTGCAGCAATAATAAAGTCAGTGGAAAATCGAGCCGATCGGAGGGTCCATGTTTCACCACCTTGATTCCCTGGTTTTGATTCCGGGGGTTAAAGGTGAAGTCGGCTGGGAACGACAGGCAGAGAGACAGAGAGAGAAAGAGAGAGAGAGAGAGAGAGAGAGAGAGAGAGAGAGAGAGAGAGGAGCAGAACGGGAGTTCGCCGTGAGCAAAGGAACAACTTTTTCAATTATATTCCCTCGGATCGATAGAACGATTCATTCCCGAGAATGATTCCCGGATTATCGGCGGATTATCCGGCCTCCCGCGCCCCGGTTATACTTCCGCTTTCTTTCCTCGTGTTATAATGAAATGTTTACTATCGATCCGGGTCCGTCGTTTCGCTCTTATCCGTCGAAATATCGCGGATACGTCCATCTCCCTCCCTTCCACCTCGCTCGTGCCTCCTCCGATTCTGTCGGAGCCGGGGAGGGCATTGTTCGCTATTGAACATCTGGAGAAACGAATGTTTTATTGTGGCGGGATGTAGTCTGGATAAGCTGTTATTGGGTTACTCTATCAAAATTATTGGATACACCGAGGAAAAATATTTCCTTACGTTGTGGGGCCGGACGGGAGATACGATTCCAGATACGAGCCGCCGTCGGCCCTCCTCCCTTTCCTCCCCCTCCGGCTCCTATAATATACTAAATGGATTTCTTTTTATACAGAAATAATCTTATTGGATGATCGTAGTCTCGGCGGACCTACGGATCCATCGATCCACGAATCCCTTATAGTATGTTGACGTTACAGTTAACCCTTTGCGCTAAAGGATCTTTTGTCAAAAGAATTATTTCACGTAGATTACTTTAAAACCAATTTGGGATCTCAGAATTGTATAACGTAAATAACATAAATTGTTAATAAAACGTATCGCGTCCATCTCCGGTAACCGCAAAGATGACGCGAATATTAGCTCGAACGGGAAGTCGCGCGAGTCGAAAAACACGTTTCCACGTTCCGTTTTGCGCGTCCAAGATTGTAAATATTTTCAGCGGAAATAGCGCGCCGCGTATCATTTTTCCAGTCCGTCGGCAAACATTTTCCGCGGCGAAAATATTTAAATGCGCAGGTACATCGCCGGGGCCGGAAATAATAACGGAGCTTCGGGCAAACAGCGGTACTTTAGAAAAAACGTGGGCGGAGGGAGGAGAGATCCTTCGGCAAATATAGAGCCACGAAAATGTTCGAACCTGACCCACATAACTCGGCCACCACCTCCGAATCCCTCCCTCCGAATACTCCTCCCGCCCCCCTTGGTTTGCTCAAAGTTTCCCTTCCCCCGAATCCCTCCCCTTGGTTCGCTCTCAAAGTTTCCCTCTCCCTTGATTCGCCCTCAAAGTTTCCCTCTCCCCTCAATTCGCTCTCAAAGTTTCCCTCCCCCTTGGTTCGCTCTCAAAGTTTCCCTCCCCCCTTGATTCGCTCTTAAAGTTTCCCTCTCCCCTTGGTTCGCTCTCAAAGTTTCCCTCCCCCTCGATTCGCTCAAAGTTTCCCTCGGGGGTGCAGACTACAGAGGGGGGCGCGGGTGGGTGGTCCACGTAACGCCGCAACGATAAGTTGCACGGCGAAGAGAAATCGAAACACACGCATATCGGACGTTACGGAAAAATGGCCGACGATCGCCGGGCAATACGTTGCCGGACCGGAAAGCCCGTGTTTCCGCAGCGGCGCGATCGCTCCCCGGAGAAGCCCCGTGGGAAGACGGGCGCGTGGCGCGAAAATGTATTCGCGATTATTAATAGCGACCATTCGACCGGTGCCCCGGGCCCATCAACAAATGGCCGGGAGGAACTTAACGAGAGCGATATTTAAGCCGGCGACGGGAAAAACACGGTTGCGACGCGCAAACCTCGGCTGGGGACGTCTCGTCGCCCGTTTCTACGACGGAATTGCACAGCTTTCGGGTGGGAGATTGAACGGTGAGAGACATTGCTTAACAGGTTGATTGCTAAATTTTTACTTTTCTTAGTTTTTACGGGAAAGGTTTCGTTGTTAAGATATATTATATTTTTTAAGGAGTCTTAAATCGAGATTTTGGTAGGTTGTCTGAATAAATATTAGTAACAAAGATTAATTTTTATTGTATGAATTGTTTTATATATTTATGTATGATATTTAACCCTTTGCATTTGAAGTCATATAAGCGCAAATCTGAAATAAAAATTCTGGTTCATAGTATTTCTATTCTGTGTAACAAAGTGCATTTTTGTAAATACGAAATTGATTCTTGGCACTCATACTAATATTTTCACTATTTAACAATTTTTTCAAACCTAAACTTGGTATAAAAATTATCTTGAGACGTGATAGAACAATTTCAGTGGTTCCTCAGAGTGCAAAGTATTAATTATGGTATAAACAGTAAATTAGAAATATTGTACTTTAAATATGATAATTTTTATTGTGCATTTTTAGTTTTCGCGACAGTTTTAGGTAAATGTTTTTCCTTGGTCAAAATTCATCAATTTTTGCACGTTTCGCAATAAAGATTGCGATCAATTTGAGAAGCATTTCGGTCTTACGTGCGCGTAATTCTAGTATAAGGACGCCAATGGCCGTTCGATATCATTGTACCTGTAACTCGATCCTCGTATAATCAATACATATCGTCGATGTAATATTGACACTATTTCAATAGACAGACGATATTGTCAATCAGTGTCGACGGCATATATTGTCAATATTTATTGACAATCCGTAATAATGTTTACGGCCACGAAATGTCGACAATATTATTAAACGCCTAACCTCAAAGCTGCACTGTAGGCCGCATTAAATCTGCTAATGCATTTATACTTTCGAGAGATTAGCGTTAAACAAATATTGATTCTATTTTAGTTATTTCAATTTTATTCAATCTATTTTATTGATTGTGGTAGGTATTTAATATTTAAATAATTTTATAATAATAAGGGAGTTTTGAGTAGTAGAACCTAATACTTCTAGCTGGATAATAAGTTAGAAATTATTGATTGCCATGACAATGGTAATGATGAGCTATGGATCACAATATATGCAATATTAAAAAATAGAAACAGAATTTAAAAATTCTTTTTTAAAGCTTAGATATACGTAACACTATAATATACATTATACATCCCTTGACAGTGGAGTAACTCATCCTAAACTACAAAATACATCCCAGGTAAAAACAATATTAAAAAACATATGGAACCCCTTTAGCAAACACACTGAAGAACAAAGAAGCAATCCGAAATTTACTATACCATTTAAAACAGTCGCAATTGTTCAGCAAACTCTAAAAAATCCGACTTTGAGTCGCCAATAACCCAGTGGTTAACGCGACTTTAAAAACACCGTATAAAAAGACAATACTTCTATGTAAAAATAACAGGAATAAAATAATATAAATACAAAGCTTCTATAGCTGAGAGCAGACACACGACCGCGGCGGGTCAACAATAGAATCGCGAGTTTAAGGGTGGATTTCGAACCGATTTCGGCTAGCGTTGAATCGTCGTAGGCGCCGCGCGAGTCGCGTGGATCGATCGTCCGCGGTGGGGAGGGAGGGAGGGAGGGAGGGAGACGGTGGGGCAGGGTTTTGTTACTCTCGCTCTCGGAAATTACATCGAGGATGGGGGTCGGGGGGACGAGAGTCCCCCTGGAGGCGAGCCGGGAATCCGGAAAAGATTTCGGAGTCGGTGGACGCGCGCGCGGGTGGATGGTGTTGCCCAGGCGAGACGCGAAGGGGGCTGGGACGGGGGGGGGGGGGGGGGGGGGGGGGGGGGGGGGTGGGTTTACAGCAGAGCGCAACACCCGCGCGCGCGTCCGCATAAATCAAATTACCGAAAAGCAACGGCGGCTCGCGTGCATGCGAAATCCGGTTGAAAATCGGTGCACAGTGAGAGAGAAGAGAGAGAGAGAGAGAGAGGTAGCCCGGGCGACGTCGACCGTCCTGGACGAGTCTGAATCGTCGACAGAGGCGGAAAGGGGTCGGTGTGGTATATATCGGTGGAAGGTGGGTGGAGTGGGAGGGGTTTCGAGCGCGGGGGGTAGGGGGACGGCGCGTGAGCGTGGAAGAGGGTAGTTTGGATGCAGTAGCAAACAGGCAGATTGGATTCCCGACTCGATTTACCGGAATGTAGAAATAACAGCTGGCGGAGGTCTCCCCGAGGCCGATCCGGCTTTACAATCTCCTCCTCTTTTCTTCCTTCCGCTTTTCAGACACTCGCCAGAGGGACGGCGAGGGAAGGTGGAGGGTAGGTGGCGGAGGGTGGGACGAGAGACCGTCGGAGGAAGAAGAATGCAGACACGGCCGGATCCGAGGGACAACCCGGGTGTGCGGGAGAATGTTATATACGGGGTGGGTCTTGCCGAGTGACCGGAAAACCCCACCCCGCGGAACCGCCGTTTACAGACTTCGGAATTTATTAGAATGATTTAGAGGCGGCCGTTATAGTTAAGAATCTCGGCGGGCGCGAGACTTCCAGGCGTCTATTTCGAGGAGATTAATTGAATTTATTCTTATACGAACGCTTGAATTTATATATTGTCGTTTAGTAAATTTTTCAAGAACTTTTTCATCTGATTAACCCTTTGAGGTCGTTGTCAGTTTTTTAAGTAGGCGTCGTGCTGGTCGGAATTAATTTTATTTGAGCGAACAGTAATATATAATGTGTAAAGTAAGGGAAAACAAGGTTTAAGTAGCAGAAACAAGATTTATTAATTTCTTTTTGAGGTTAGAAGATATTCGTAACAGAATTATATTTTAATTTTATATAAAAATTGAAAGACGGAGATAAATAGCAGTCATACCACTGTAGAGGGTTAATACAGTGGCAGAAAATAAATAATATATATACCATATTTTTACAAGGATCAGTTTATAGTGACAGAAAATAAATAATAATATCCTTATACCATATTTTTACAAGGATCGGTTTATAAAATCTATTTTCTAATATTTTGTCTTTTAATAAATTGAATAAAATATTTGACTCAATTATTCGAGCGCTCGTATTCGCCACAGATGATCATAGAACTTTCCTATAGCAAGGCTGGCTTCGATGATTCATATCGCAACTTAATTTCATTAAATTAATTTCATAAAATTTTAATATCAATAATTCCATTGAAAATGCTGAATGAAGAAGCATTATTGATTTCCATTTGCCACTTTCGCAATCTTTCATTAACAATTTAAAAGCAATGGTATAACCTATATTATAATATCATACAACAGAGCAACGACGACATGTCTTATCGGGTGCACAAGACACCGCTTCGAGTGAACGTCGAACGCAAAGCGGCAGGCATCAAGCGCGCGGAGGCAATCGAGCCATTAAAAAAGCGGCTACTCGTTGGAAAAAAAGGTGCCGCGATGTGAAAACAGTATTGTTGGCTCCATTGGAGCAATTTCAATTAAACGGGAGCGAAGTGCGCGCGCGTTACGTTCATCGGCAGGTGGAAAATTCGAGAGAGAGAGAGAGAGAGAGAGAACGAGGCCCATTGTGCCCTACAAAGAAACCCTCTGTCACTATTTAACAAAGCACCGCTCATTTGCTGGACGAGAGAAAAGGGTCCGGCTGATCAAAAAGGCGATAAAAGGCAGCAATTTCTATCTTTTTCCATGGGGAGCGAAAAAAATAGAGAGCGAGAGAGAGAGAGAGAGCAAGCTCGAAACTTGGCGAGCGTGCACGGCAATCGTTTCACGTGACACAAACCGCCTAGCGAAATGTTCAACAATTTTCTTTTAAACGTCCATTCATGTAAATTTCACAGTCTATCGTTCCCGCGCGCGCGCCCGGATATTTTATCGTAGACCACCCCGTATTCGTGGGACAATGCTAGCCGCCCACCCCCACCCCCTTCCGACCCCTTCAAATCCCGTTCGTTTCCCACCGCCTTCGAAAGATAAACCGTAATGCTACTCCGTCGGAGACCTTGACCGCCGCGTTTCGGATTCGGGGATTTGTCGGCTCGGGCTGAATGCAAAAACACAATTTCAAGCCCGTCTCCGGAACGCCACCCCCGAGGAACCCAACGTTCACCCCGCCGCCCTCCGTTCGCTCCGACCACCCTTTAGGGGCTCCTCTGTTTCTCGCTGATAACGAGGGGGCGTTAATTTCTCTGATCGGTCCCCGGCACGGTTTTGCCACACCTTCTTCGCCAAGGGATGCAATTTTCATGTTACGGGGCGGGCTAAGCCACTCCGCGCGAGCCTTCTACTTTCGTTTCTATGCCCGTTCAACCCTTTCGTTTCTACACCCTTGGCGACGGCCGGAACTGAAAGAAACTACAGCTTCCGAAAAACCGGGTTTCGCGCGGCGACGCTGGAAAATCCGAGGTAGAATTGTGGATGTTTTAATTTTGGAACTGTTAAATTGTTCGTATTGTTTGTTAAGGGTTGACAAATATTTTCGGAAGAGTACGGTGTGTTTTATAATATTTTATAACATGTTAATAAATAGAATTACAATTTCGAGGGTAGAGAAAAGTAGATTTATTAATTGACAAGGTTTATAGGGGATGTTGCACCACTAAAAATTTTTATATTATATAATAATATACTGTTGAAATTGTCAAAAGTGTTTTCGTATTCAAACGCTGTCAAAAATGTAATTATTGTATAAATTACAAGACTTAATTCCATGGACACGAAATGCAACAATTAATGTGAAATAAGAATTCTCTACAGATCAGATATTTTGGATTTCGAATTAAAATGCCTTCGAGTGCAGAGGGTTAATTTTTCTGATCAGCTCGCTTCCGCCATATTTTCTTCGCCCGGGATGCAATTTTCATGTTACGGGGCGGGCTAGGTCGCTCCATAGCTTTCTACTTCGTTTCTACACTCTTGGCACGGGGTAGAATACTCTTTTGGGGATAAAATAAACTACAGCTTCGAAAAAATAAATTCTCACGCGATAGCGCAGATAAATGTAGAATTATTAACCCTTTGCGCTGAAAGCTATTTTATATATAAATCTAAAATAATTTTTGTGGCTTATAGTTTATAACAAAGTGCACTCTTATAAATACGAAATTAATTCTTGTGTCTCGAATTTCTTAAATTAGATTTCTTAAATTTAAATTTTGTTACTATAAAAATTATTCTGAAACGTGATAGAATAATTTTAGTGGTGCTTTATAGTCATCACACTCGAAAGGGTTAAATTTTAGAATTATCAGCGTAGTTCACACGATTTTTATAGTGGTAAATAATAATAAATAATAATGATAAATTGAGGGTTAAGAAATATTTTCGATAGACTGCTATATGTTTTAAATTGTTGCAACGAGGTCAGAAAATCGAGGATAGAGCGTAGGAGATTTGTTTGTTGACGTGGTTCATAGGGGATGAAGAAACATAAACTCGTGGGAGTTAATTTCTCTGATCAGTCTCAGGCCCGTTTTTGCCACACCTCCTTCGCCTGGGATGCAATTATCGTGTCGTGGGATGGGCTAAGCCACTTCGTAGCTTCTACTCCATTTCTACCGTTTCGACCCTTAATCTACACCCTTCCGGAGCGAATAGAATGGACCTTCGGGGGGGCGCGGAAAAAATTGGAGGCGTCCGGCGACGCGTTTCAACACTTTCCTTTTATGTTTGAAGATGGCCAACGCGAAGACAAAATTAACAACTTCTGAATTCTATATTATTAATTCTAGATTTTAGTAATTTCATATTAGAAATAATTGGGCAAAGCTCAAAAATGTATTTTAACCCTTTGCGGTCTTATTTATCTTTTGTTATTTATTTATCTTTTTACTGTGTTCAATACATTAAGAAAAAAATGGTGGGTAAAATTTTTTAAACAATCGTGAAAGTCTTTAGAAAGTATATTTTATGAATTAATTTTTGTAAAAATCTTGTATAAGGATATTATTTATTTTTTTGTCACTGTATCAACCCTTTGCTCTCGTGTGTCTACTCTCAGCTATTAAATCTATCTATTTATTGTACTTTTATATAAAATAAAAATATATTGTTGAGTTACGTGTATCTAAGCTTTAAAAAAGAAATAATAACTTTGCTAGTCCTACTAAATTTTGCATATAATAAAATTATAAAATAAATCCTGGCCACCATGACACCCACGTATAAACTCCATACGATCTCAAGAGTCGATTACAATTATAATTAAATCCTCAACATTTATTTTTATCTAATAATTAAAACTACAACCTAATAATTCCTACAAGCTGTCAAAGCCGGCAGGAATTTGCGAGACGAAAACCGGCAGCCGCGAAGGAAAAAAAAATGAATTTCTTTGGGATCCGAGGTGGACGAAGGAGCCGGAATCTTCGCCCAAGGGGTTTCCGAAAGTGGACCGGCGGACGTGCCGGACGTCTAGGAAAATGTTGCCGTGAATGAGTTCCTCGGACTTCCATTACCCCTTACGTCGGTTCTTTATAAACGAACGCGCCGTTCCGAGGCCGAAAAAGGCCGAGGTTTAATGAAAACCGGGCGCGGTCTCATCCTGTAACGTTTTTACCATCAGCATGAAATTTTCACGAAAACCGTCGGACCCGCGCGCCTCCCGTCGTCGCGTCTTCTTTTCCTTTCGCCTTTTTTCTCTCCACGGTAACTGTGTGCGCGCGGTCCCCGGCGACGACGCGTTGCGGAAATTTCAGTGAAAATCATCGGCCCGCGAAATATCCGAGGAGGATGCGCTTCTGAGCTGGAACGCGCTAGGGTAAACACCGCAGGAAGGGGAATAGAGAGAGAGAGAGAGAGAGTTCTCTCGGTTGACACAGATGCTCCCGCGGGCCCGTGCACCGCCAAATTAAATACCGTTTAACGACGGAAGTCCGGATCTTTGATAGGAAGTGCGGCCACGGCGCAACGTTACTGGCGCAATGGCTCGTTTAGCCGCGGTTGCCTCCATCCGGTTTAGGGGAGAGGTGAAAATATTGCCGGCCGATGGTGAGGATGCTCTCGGATTCATGGCGGTGTTCCTGGTTCGAAGAATCGCGCATAGAAATTCTAATAGAATTATCATAGTATTTAGGTTGCTATTAAATTGAAAATTTTCATCCCTTGCCAGAGTTGGCATTACAAGGAAAATTCTTGGCACCAAATTTTCTCTTTTCCTTAAAATAATATACAATAGAAAAATCCTATATATACATAAAACAATATTCGATCATATAATTATTATACTATTCAGTTTGCTTTTAAATTTTTAATTTTCATCCCTTATCAAACTTCACGTAACAAACCAAGAAAAATTCTTAATACCAAATTTTCTCCTTTCCCCAAAATACTACACAATAAAAAAATCCTATATATATATATAATATATAATCACACAATAATCAAACTATTCAGTTTGCTATCCAATTTAGGATCTCCGTCCCTCGTCAGAGTTGACATTACGATCCAAGGGGATCGCGCGTGCGGCCAAAGTGCTCGTAGATCCAAGAGTAGTGTGTAGCCGACCATGGGTTCCGCTCTGTTAGCAGATTTACACGTTCAGTTGATTGTAATGCTTCCCCGTTAAATTCCTCTTGTGACACAGGTTTTCAAGCAACCCTGAATAAATATTTCCCGAGCGATCCGTGGAGCGTCTGGCGCCGGGTCTTTTCGGCCAATAATGATCGAGCCCGAGACGGGACCCGTCGTTCACGTGCAAAGGGTGAGAGAACTCTCCGCAGAAAGGCCGAGCTGGAGGGAAAGAGAGGGACGACGAAAGAGAGAAAGATAGAGAGAGAGAAAGAGAGTTAGAAAGACAGATAGAAAGACAGAGAGAGGAAGACAGAGAGAGGAAGATTGAGAGATGGAGAGAAAGAGAGATAGATAGGGAGAGATATAGAGTTATGGAGATAGAAAGAGAAAGAGAGAGAGGAGAAAATTAGAAAGACAGAGAGAGGAAGATTGAGAGATGGAGAGAAAGAGAGATAGATAGAGAGATATAGAGTTATACAGATAGAGAGAGAAAGAGAGTTAAAAGGCTAAAGGGAAGTTAGAGACAGAGAGTATTAGAGAGATAGAGACAGAGGGTGTCAGAGAGAAAGAGAGTTAGAAAGACAGAGAAAGGAAAATAGAGAAAAAGGTAGGGAGATAGAGAGAAGGAGAGATGGATAGAGGGAGATATAGAGTCATAGAGATAGAGAGAGAAAGGGAGTTAAAAAGCTAAAGAGAAGATAAAGACAGAGAGAGGAAGATATAGAGTTATAAAGATAGAGAGAGAAAGGAAGTTAGAAAGGTAGAGAGAAGATATAGATAGAGAGAGAAAGAGAGGGAGAATTAGAAAGGTAGAGACAGGAAGATAGAGAGAGCGAAAGAGAATTAGAAAGGTAGAGACAGGAAGATAGAGAGAGCGAAAGAGAATTAGAAAGATAGAGATAGAAATACAGGTAAAGTTATAAAGATAGAGCGAGAGAGAACGAGAGAGATTCGTGCGCAAATCGATATCCCAAGCCTCTCTGTCCGCTAATAAGATGTCTGCCGGAATAGCTGCGACGTTGAAACACACGGACGATTCGCCGGGGAGAGAGGTTTTAACAGCCATAAATTTCGGATCTTCGAAGCTTATAAAGTCGATTCAAGAAAAATCCCTCTATTCCGCGATAGGTATTAACCCGGAGCGAGCGGAGCCAGGGGGAAGTATCCCGGTGCGCCTGCTGCTGGGAACGACGGACGTGTAGGGGAGTACAGGTAAAATTTCGTTTTCTCCTCCTTTCTTCGCGATAATCGAGTTCGCGTTATCCTCTCGAATTGGAGAAGCACCTGGCAACATTTTTACGCCCGAGTTTAGCGCCAAGCCTTGCGACAAACTACCATCGGCAGCTAAATTATTTTTTGGTAAGCCTCTTGCTAGTAATAATCATTTCAATTTAATTCAACTTAATTTAACTTAATTTAGTGTAACTCAATTTAATTTAATTTCGTGTCATTTAATTCTGTGTGATTTCATTTAATTTAATTTAGCGTGATTTTATTTAAGTAAATTTAGTGAGATTAGATTTAATTTAACCTAGGGTGATTTAAGTTTATTTAATGTAGTGTAATTTTATTTCAGTTAATTTAGCAAGATTTGATTTAATTTAATTTAGAGAGATTTAATTTAATTTAGTCTACTGTGATTTAAATTTATTTAATGTAGTGTAATTTTATTTCAGTTAATTTAGTGTAATTTAATTTAATATAGTGCGACTTAATTTAATTTCACGTAGTGTAATCTAAATTTATTTAACGTACTGTAAATTAATTTCATACAATTAAATTTGATACAATAATAAAATAATATACAATACCTTACCGATTTAATTTAATTTATCGTAATGACGGAACCAAGCTTTGCCAATCAGAAATAAAATTACAAACATCAAAAGCCAAGATAGTGGGGTGCGTTTGGTGGCAACTTGTACGGGTAAAGGGAAGGTCGATAAACGCAAAGTAGCCTAAAATAGATGGCTCCGTGACACTATAGCGACGACCGTGCCAATAAAAAAATATCGATTCGGCGGAAATTTTTCCGAATGAATCCGTGGCGAGAGGAGAGATTTTTGCTGGCGAGAGGTTAACTTTCACGGTGTCCAGTGCGCGCGTGGACGCAAAGTAGCCGTGTTATTTAATTGCGCAGCGCGCTCGTCGATTTTTGCGGAATATTTGTGTAACAAGGGGGAAAAACGTCGGTGCGAACCGGCGTCGATAAAAATTCCATCCGATCGAGGGAAAACGGAACACGGGCGGGTATGAGGTGAAGAGGGGGGTGGGGGATTGGCGGCCCGATCGGCGGGCTCGATCAAAAATGTGTCCGCCCGCGCTTGTATAATGTACTAATGGCGTTAAGTGCACGCCGATACGGGGACAAATGATAAGCGAAATTTAATTGCAAATCCATTACAGTTCATTCATAAAATACCCCGGATGCCGCCCGAGGGAAATACAAATTTCAAAAACCCCGGTCCGACCGCGCCCGCCGCCGCCCCGGAACTTATCGGCGCGGCGACAATAAATTTACCGAATGGGATAATGTGATTCACTGCGGATGGTCTACTTAAAAGTAATTTCTACCCGTGCGCGTAACTCTTTTTTTTTCCTCCTCCTCCCCTGCCCGAACTATGCGAGCGGGTAATCAACGTTTTACGATATCGGATGCGCGCGAGAGTGAGAGAGCTTGCCAACAATTCCATGTTTATTAATGAACTCGCGATTTGACTAATAGGATTCTCATAATCGAATCTGTTTCGTACGGTTTACGGAAGAAACGTTTCCCTGTTAACTTTCACATTTTCGTGGTATTTTCGTGTCTGTAATTTTGCTGGGTTTGTTAGTTTAATCGGGGATAGAGGATCTAAGGGTTGGAAAGGATTGCGACAAAATTTTTTTAGGGTCGTAGAATTACTTTTAATTTAGTCAGGAATTTTTCTATAGATCAGAATTTTTCGCTCGTTTATTTTCTTAGCTTTGTAGAATTGTTTTTAAACTTTGGCAATTTTTTTTTAAGGCGGCAGGTTTTTAAAGGCGGTAATATTTTTGTTCGGATGCGTAGAAGTCCTTTGGGATTGTTAATAATATTTCTTTAACTCATGATATTGTATCCTTTAGTTGCAAGAGTCGAATATATAGTTATGTAGTTACATAGTTATAAATCTATATAGTTATATAATTACATAGTTATATAGTTACGTAGTTATACACTTCTATAATCATAAACTTTAGTTAAAAAATAGCCTATTCATAATTTAATCTACGTCAAAGCAACCTCTAACTTTTTTATTACCAAAATCTAAAAAACAAAATTAAATAAAAGCATACAAGCAACAAAAACTGTATCATTCTCTCACGGAAATAATTAAGCAACGATTCACCACTAATCAATACGACCGTGAGAGAAATCATAACGCAAGAGATAAAGTTCCCCGCGGATCTCGGAAATTATTCTTCCGCATTATCTTTTGTAGCGAAGAAAATTTGTAGCAACTCGAGAAAGTATGATCGCCGATCGGGAATAATAATAACATAAAGTCGGCGGGAATCGATAGGTTGATCACCCGGAAGTCAAAGCACAGTCAATTCATCTATTATGCATGAGTAGTTTCGACGATTTCCCGGTTCTCGGTGAATGGCTCTTATTTATCCGTGCATTGCACTGTAATTTATCGACACTCGACCCCCTCCACCCCCCTTCCCCCCCTTTCCCCCACCCGGAAAATCCTTCTACCCGTTAATCTGCAATTTACGGTACAATAACTCATTATTAACTTGCAGATTCGGTTAGGCGCGCGCGCGCGCGCGATTCCCGTCGTCGAAATTCAACCGGAACTTTGATTTGCCTAACTCGCAATATACAGTGTCTGTCCACAAATAGAACCCGTGCGCTCATAGATCGCGTTAATTTGTTTGCTTTGACCTGCGATCGTAAATCGGACGCTGTTGGCTTCCAATATAGACTCCGCGCTACATAATCGTATAATCGTTTTGTCCGATAATATCGCGAAATATCTTTCGTGTCGTCGAAAAAATTCGATGCGGTTCTTAGGTTGCCTTATTGTTGCTTGTTAATTCGAGAAGTCGATCGCCTTTAAATTCAAATATTCTGCCCTATCTTTAATTATATTAATATTATAATTTCCTTCAGTTGAAGTATATAATTTTTTTTAGTAATTTATTTTTAGATAGGGTAGTCTTAATGTAAATGTCAATTAGATGTATGAAAATTTAAATTAAATGTCAGAAATTCAATAGAGGTTAAAGAGAAATTAAATAGAGTTAAATAGAAATGAAGTACAGGATATGTACACTGGGGGTGCAAATCGACCCTACCACACTGTACAAGTGTTTCGAGTGATTCCATTCATATTTAATAGTCAAAAATAATTTGATAGTAAAAATTTCCAGAATTTTAACAATATATATTATCAAGCTTATGTCAAGCATAATAAAAAATAATATGACAGTAAAACGAGCCAGAACTTAAAGAATACATTTGGCCATTTAAAAATCGGATGCCGAATTTATATTGAATATCACTTTGACTACTTTTTTATTTTTTTAAACAGATTTAATTTATTATAAAATTAGAAATAAAATTTATTTGGAATCTAGTATTATTAAAAAACTTTTCAAAGAGATTTGAATTATTCTGCGATAATTGCAATACCCCATAAATTAATATTAAAATTCTAAATAAATTCCCGAATAGAGAAACCGCGATGATTCTCCCCTAAAAATTAGTATTGCAGCCAACGCATCGATGCATTACGGTATTCGCACTGTATCAACGTTCAATATAGCGTCTACTTACCAGCGAAGTAAGCCAGCATCGCTGTCAGCGCGACAGCGAGGAGGATCAGAGCGATCGAGAAACATTTCCAGGAGCATCTGTGCTGGCACCGTTTGTCGATGTTGAAACGTGACGGTGAATACGGCGAATAATGCGGCACCGTCGCGGCACGGAGCGGAAATCCTGGCATCGCCATGGCTTGACCTTGGGCGCCGACCGTCCCTGTGCCGCCATTCCCGGCGGCCACCCCTAGGCCACCACCTAGGGAGCCGACTGTCACCTGCTGTTGGGGTGGCGGAAGTCTGTAACAGAAAATCAAATAATCATTACTCTCCGAACAAAACTGCCCTTCTGTCGATACTTTAGAACCGGGGCGCGCCTCGTTCTCGATAGTCACGGTAGATAATGACGATGACACGCGACTCGACAGGGGGGGGAATATTCGATGTCAATTATGCCACCCGCCTGCGACGAGCGAAGACAGGGCATTCGTTTATAAATCGATTGTGGAAAGCATTTATAAATCAATTGGACGGTAAGGCTGTATTTAAGGATAATTGTTCTAGCATTATTTATTTTAAAATTGCTTATGACGTCTTTGTGGATGGTTTGGTTATGCTCTTTCGATAATTTTAGACAGTTGAAGACAGTGTAACAATATTTATAAATTGCTAATCCTTTGCACTCAAAGCTATTTTAACCGAAGGTAACAGCTATTTTTAAGGATAATTGTTGTAGCATTATTTATTTTAAAATTGCTATGTCATCTTCGTAGATAATTATATTCTCCTCTTTCAATAATTTTAGACAGTCAAGGACAATAACAATATTTTTATTACAGTACTAATATTATTTATAACAATATTAATAATTTTTGAAATATAAACTCGACGATAGAAAAATTATTTTCGAACGTGATATAAAAATTCTGACGCCTCAGAGTGCAAAGGATTCTCATAGATACCATCGGCTTCGGAGTCAGCTGTCTCGCTAAGTTTCCATCAGGAAAGCATAAAGCCCGACACACGCGAAACAGTATTAAAGTATAAGCGAAGTATAAAAGTCAGCTACCCCGGTGAGAATGTCTACCCCGTCGTTTCCCAGAAATCGGGAATAATCCCTAACGAGCCGCCACCGAAGAGCGATTCTTCGTCGACAAAGCATACGCCGCGTAGACTTAATCCGAAAATACCCTAAAATCCGAAATACTTGAATGGGGTGGTTGATCGAGGCTGGCAGCCTTGAAAAGTCGAAGGCGATGCCCTAATTTCGGCATTACACAGTTTCCACGTCTATTCTTATTAGCCGCGTCCCCGAATGACAACTCCATTGAGCCGTCGACGCGTTCACCCATCCCCCTTCTTCACCCCCCGTGAACAAAAGCGAACCTTGTATCCGGCGCCGATCGCCGGGATGGAAAAAAAAGAGGAGGCACGTTGGAGGAAACGCGGAAAAAGAGGCGTAAGCACGTTCAGCGGCCGGTGACAACGAGACAGCGCGTAAAAATCGCTCCCATTAACCCCCGTTCGGGTTCGGGGGAGGGGTGGGGTTGGTGGTTGTGTATGTGTATATAGCGAACGAGTCGACGCGTTTCGGGAGAGACCGGTTCACTCGCCCGGAGGGAGGGTGGGGGGTGTGACAGGTTAAAGCCTCGCCCCGTCGGACCTACGTCAAGGATTTTATTTTCATCACGGCCGATATTTATCTTCATCCTCCTCCCCCCCTGTATCGAGAGGGGGATGAATGGGGGGGGGGGGCGCTCGAAACAGGGATTTGCCCGCGCGGACGAACTATCGTTCCAAGGACAGCGTTGAAATATTTTAAAAGGCACGCCGTGACGCCGGTAATTGTGCAAACACAGTCCGGTTGTGGACCGTGTCGCTGTGGGGGTTGGCCGGCGATGTCGAACATAACCTAACTTACGGCTGGACTGCGGATTTCGCGCGTTTCCGGCGAAAAAGAGTAGATTAAATAGAGGATAGGAAAGATTGAAAGAATTTAGGATTAAACCTAGAATTCCTTTTAAAGCATTCGAATCGTTGAAAAGAGTAAATTAATATTAATTTAATTTCTGTATCTTGCAATAGACTCAAATAATTTTTATTTTACAGAAAAATTTACTTGTAGTAACTTTTTTGCAGAGTGTGTAATTAAATTAAGCATGAAGGAAAATTCGCAGCTAATTAATACGATTCAAGAGGTTGTTAAAGTGGGAAAATAATATTTTATATGTATTTCATAATTAACATAATTAAAGGGGATATTAAAAAGGAATAAATTGTATTTTATTAAACGAATATGTCAAAGAGTTGAGGGATGAAATAATTTATTCTCGTTAACAAGGCCTCACGCCAACTAAAAATTGTAATTAACATATCCATCTCCATAAATTATTAAAATACTTTAACCGGGTTTTTCCGATGCCGCGTTTGTTACATTCTCACCAAACGAACGCAACCCGATCATCACCGTTTAAAATAAAACGGTTCGTCGCCGATTCTACGACGCAATTTGACTAAGTTGTCCGAGGCTTTTATCCACTTTCCGGCAATTTTCGGCACGGTTGACAGGCAATTTACCAAACTATCCGTGAGGCGGAGCAGCATTCTTTGATCTCCGAGACAGCCGGAGTATTTATGAATCGGGCACCACCCCGGCCTCTCTTCCCCCTCCCTACCCCACCGCCGAAGGAATTCGACGGTCGCGCTTCATATTTCTTTTTAATAATTTCGGCGCGCGCGTCGCCCCCGGTGCCGGAAAGAGGTTCCCCGTGTTTGTCCAGGCTCGTCGGATCATTAAGACGTCTCACCTCGCAGTAACGTATAAGTTATTTAACAACGCTCGACAAATACCATAAATAATCGCCGTCCCGGCTCCTCGCCGCCTCGCAATCCTATAAACGTCCGCTCATATTTCCTCGAGCAGGAAGCAATCAGACACGACGCAAAGAGAGAAGAGGGAAGAGGGAAGAGAAGGTGGAGGAGAACTGGAAGGAAAAAACGAGAAGGGACGGAGATAGAGAGAGAGAGGCGAACAGAGTGAGAGAGATAGAGAGAGAAAGGGAAGAAAAAAGAAAATATCGCTGGCAGAAGTCCCGACGTCGTTGCTTAGCCGAGTGGGAGAAGAACGCGGCGAGGAATACTCTCGCGCAATAAATATTGCTTTTTCTTCGGGGATCATTAAGTTGAGAACAGACGGTGGCAGAAAATTAATTTACTAAAAGTATCGGCGTGGACTCTGGGCGCACCACCACCCACCCCCTCTCCGTCTCTCTCTTCTGCCTGCCGGCACAAAAAAGGCCGGCCAGCGAAAGAACTTTAATGGCGAAATAATGGGGGCTTAAAAGTTGGACGATGGCCAGTGACATCTTATTCGATGTTTGAATCGTCTCGCCTCGGAGAACCTCGTTGCCCCCGTCCGCCTGCAATTTAACGGAAAAAATAAACTTCCAACGAACGCGCGCCGCCCATCCCTCCCCCCACCCTCTCGTAATGCTGGGAGAGCTCCGGGCCACCTGCAGAATTTTACTGCGCGCGTAAAAAAAACACTGCGACGCGCGACGTTCGCGGAGAGAGAACGCCGAAAAACGCTTCGCCGCGTTCGGAAAACGGATTTTTAACCCTTTGGAGAGAGGCGACTCTTGGTCGCAGCGGCGTTTCCCTCGACAAGATTTATGTTAAGATAATTTATATATAAATTGTGTAATTGCGTATAATTGTATTATACGCAATATTATACTAATAGTTTCATTTTCAACAATTTTTCTAACTTGTTCTTAACTTCTTAAATTTAACTCTAAATTCTTCTTAACTTTGTTGCTATAAAAATGATTTTAAAGGGTGACAGAACAATTTTAGTGGTGCCTCAGAGTCACCATTCGAGTGCAAAGGGTTAAATCCCGATGTCGCGAGCTCTGCACGGATACTTGAAACGGATATACACGAAACAGCTCGAAGAAGGGCGGCGGACTACTTCCTTCGCGGACCGCCATTATTTTTCTCTCTGTCGGAGATTATCTATTTCGTATGCTAAAGATAAGGGCGGGGGCCGCCGCCCGGAATCCTCGAAAATGATTTTATTGCGAGCTTCCTCGGATTTCTGGCTGCCAGGAAGACTGCCATAAATTCTCGCGCGGGGGGTTGCGAGCCTCTCGCGCGGCTATATAGCTGTGCACTGCCTACCGGGTCTGCCGATTTTCTTCGCCGATAGAAAACGAGAAATCGCTTATGTTCCAATTTATTATATTTCGAACCACTGAGAGAAGTGTCGAAATATATACAGGGTGTTGCAAAAGAATTTGACAAGAAGGAAATAGGGGATGATATTTGAGTAAATGTATTTTGAGACTTATGGTATTTGCTATTAGGTGTTTTTTGAGCATGATTTTATTTAAATGAAAGCGGCAATGTAATCACAAAAATCCTAAAGATAATTAACCCTCTCAGTACCGAACAATATATTGTTGTTGGCTATTGTTGGAAAGATAGTTTTCTTAATATTTTTATTAAAAAACAATTTCATTTCTTATTTCTTCTCCCTTTTGTTATTTATCAGGCTTTTCGATATTCTTGCAATATCTTTCTGAAATTTTATCAAACTTCGTCAAACGAGATTGAAACATTTCGCTCGGATACAGACTCTTTTGGTCGGTACTAAGAGGGTTAACCAACACTGTAACAACAAATTTAACAAATTTAGCAATAACACGAAACAAAACTATGGATTTACCGCAAAATACTTCGAAAGGGTAGTTAGATCTCGCAATCGTGAAAATGGAGGTCAGAGAAGCGGCGGACAAAGCGCGTTGTAACAGGGTTTGGTTTCCGACGCTAACAAAAATTGAACGGCATATTGTCCGCGGGCGTTGAAGATAAAGCAAAGCGCGAGGAGAGCGCCAAGAGAGAGAGAGGGAGAGAGAGAGAGAGAGAGGTGAAAATGGGTCATTTGGGCGGTTTAATGTCATCGCCGACTGAAAATAATGGCGCGGCGGCTCGGCGTCGCTCCGAAAGAGGGTGCGCAGCGCGAAACCGTTACGGAGGATCCATCGGCCGCGCCAGCCGGATAACCTAATCCATCGTATCGATTAGGAAATATAACCCAATTTTCAGCTAACTGATTTACTCGCGCAAACGGATTAACCCGGCTTGAAGAGGGGCCGCGCGGGCGCGCGCGCGCTCAGCGTTAACACGCCGAATTGCTGCTTACTCCGTTCTTCCGGCGCGCTTCTCTCCGCCCCGCGTTTTCCACCCTCTATCGCGGGCACCCCATCCCCTTCCACAGCGGTTCGTACAGCTCTCCGCCACCCTCCTCCCCCCCGGACCGGTGCTCCGTCGTTCATCTTGTTTTCAGCTACTCCCCCTCGGTTCATTTGTCCGTTACGCGCAATCAGGAATCCGGTTGTCCGGAGTGAAACACGCCGGTACAGCAGTGTCTGAAGGTTCTTAACCTAAGCTGTATTTATTTGTCTCCGTCGGAAAATTCGTCGCGTACCACCGCCGCCCTTCCCCTCGTTCTCTCTTCCACCCCCTAGGTCTCTCTTTCTCGCCCCACGTCTGTCTTTCTCGCACTTTCTCTCTGCTCGCTTTCTGGCTCGGTCTCTCGCAATCTCATTAAAGCTTTATCCGCGCCGCCAGTCGACGACGACGACGACGACGCCGCTGGTTGATTAGTGCTGCGCGTTACGGAATTGCGCGTTTCCGATGACAATTAAACGGAAGGGCGAACCGCGCGACGCCGTCTGGCTGACAATTCGGCGCGCTTGCAGCTGCCAAATTCCGTTCGCCTGCGAAAAATTCTGTTCGGCGTACCGATCTTGAAATAATTTTCCACTTGGTACGATATACATGGTACTATAGTATGTATGGTACTATACGTATAGGGTGTTTCAAAGGTGTTTAATGATTTGGGAAGCAGCTTTTTTCTGTAGGGTAAGTTTTCTACGAGGCTCTTTTAATGAATTCTTAAAAACGGAAGATTGAGAGACGTGCCTCTCATTGGTCAGCTTTTTTCTTAACAAGTCCTAAGCAGCTAACAGGTTAACACGTTCCGTGTCGAGCTGTGTTTAGTTGACCCTTCATTCTGGTCAATTGAAGCTTTAAAAATCAATATACCGTATTCATTTATTAACTATTGTCAATTTATCTATGAAATAAACGTATTATAGTCCATTCTTTCGGTAGAAATTAATTCTTCGATTCTAACTTGTCGGAAAATATTTTTTTAATGCATTACACAGACATTTGAACGTGTACCATCAGTGGTACATGGATGGCACGGAATGTGTCAAACAGCAAACTATAGATGACAAACTGGCTCGCCAAATACAAAGTTCAAATGAAACAGAAGCTACGCATATAAAACGTCGTCCATCCACCGCGACGCTCCGTCGTCCGCTAGCAGAGCGCGCAGAGACGCGGCCGTAAAAAATCCGCGGTCGAATAATTAGAGCCAGTTTGACTCGGCCCTAATTGCGCCGATACAATTGGGCGCGTTTCGCCGTAGCGCCAGAGTGCAAACCAGATGCACCGCCCATGAAACGTTCCGCGCTGGGAAAAAAAATTCTCCGCGAGCCGTGACGGGCACGTTCGCCCGGCTAAATTCCATTAACATTATTTCTCCAGTGTAAAAGCTAATAATGCCGACAGCCGCGTGCACCCCCCCTCCCCCTCCGTTTAAAACGGGGCAGCGGGGAGAGGCATCGCCGCCGAAATAAAAAGAAGAAGCCGCCGGGGCGACAGAGAGAGAGAGAGAGAGAGAGGGAGAGAGAGAGAGGCGAACGCGACGCGGCGCGTGACGCAAAAGGACCCGGGGATTCGCCGGGAACGCCATTATAAAATCCGCCCCCCTCCGCCCCCGTCCCGCCCGCGCGACAATAACAGAATTCGCCGGAGCAAAGTGCACAAGTGTCGCGCGCGCGGAAGTCCCGAATGAAACAGTACGTTCAAACAATTCCCGGAGTCAAGAAATCCCTCGGGGCGTCGATAAAATTTCTGCTTTCGCTACAACATTCCTCCTTCTAGCGTCACCCTCCCCGCGCCGCAGCGCGCTGTACCTGCCCCCCCCCCCCCCCATTTCCTCGCGCTCTCTGTCCTCGTTCGCTCCTCCTCGGCATTCAAATTCAAGGCACGTTCGACGTTTCAGGTGGCTCGCATCCGCGTTTCCCTCCAACCCTCCCTGGGTGACGCCGACGACGGCTGTAAACGTCACCCTGACGGCGACACCTACACGCCGATTAAACGAATCCGACGGCTGCCCCGATTTATTAACGCGCTGTTAAAAATGCTTCTCTAGGGTGCACCGTAATGTCTGGTAGGAATTCTTTTATTCCTTAGGGGTAGTTTTTAATTTTATTTTCATAGGATAAAGTAGTTGTAAACAAGTCAGGTATGTAGCCATTAATAGATTGGAGATTTTAGGGCAAAAATGAACCCTAATTTTATTAGCTAAAAATGCTTCTTTAGGGTGCACCGTAATGTCTGGTGGAATTCCTTTGTTCGTTAGGGGTGGTTTGTAATTTTATTTTTGGTAGGTAGTTTTATAGTAGGCAGTTTGGTAGTTGTAATAAGTCAGGTGTAGCTATTAATAAATTGTAGATTTTAGGGCAGAAATGAGTAAGTCGGGTGCAAAATAGCATAAATGTTTAAGGAATTTCGAAATACTGTTTTAATATTTTTCTATTTAGTCTGTTAACTGATAAAATGATCGCCTATACACCTACTGCATTCTACAATATATAAACGATAGAGAAAATTTGTATTACACATCAAAACTCACAGACTACTCTCCAATCTCCATTAAATACAGATTAAATAATCTATACTTTAAATAAAATATATTTAAATTAAATATATCTCCCTATTACCTATATTTAAAATATAAATAAAACAACACTATCACATACATATAAATTACCAATAAACCTGACACTCCACTAAAATTATCAAACTAAAAAACGCTCTATCCTTTTTTTACAAATTGCTCCATATCAATTATTTTTCGCGAAAATATTCGAAAAAGATATCGCAGAAATACGTCACCGATAGCCGGTGCAGGTATGTGGAATCGGTGCAGGCAATTTGCAGCGAAATGATCGTCGGCGACGAGCTCGTTCGTCGTGTCTCCGGTTTTTGCACGGTCCCTGGAAACGCCGCGTCGTTTCTAGTCGCACGGCGAGCGCGCGGCGGTGCGTGCAACACCTACACCGATTAAGCGGAATTGACCGGCTGTCTGATATATTGGAAGTTAAAAAGGTAATTGCGGGTGGCGTTGCTGTCACATATTGAGTCGAGTGTTGTCTGAGTGGAAGATTGGACCCGGGCAGAGTTTGCCGGCCGGTTGGGTATGTAGGGCCGGGGAGAGAGCGTGTGATCCAATTATGATGTAACGAACGCGTCGTTACTCGAAACGCTCGATAACAAGCGTACCAAGCCTCCGCGGACCATGGGTCGGACATCAAACGTTCTTTTCTGTCGGAGGGGGGGGCACACACCCGCCCCCTTCGTTAACAGACTCGTCTGTTTTTCGGCCCGGGCCCTTCTTCCTCCCTCCCCCCCCGCCCTTCCTCTTTTTCCCCCCCCCCCCCCCCCATACCGTCCTCCTTTTCCTCCTTCCTCCTTCGCGTCCTCCTTTTGCTCCTTGTTCTCCTTTACATCCTCCTTTTCCTTCTAGTCCACCTCGTCCTCCTTCCCCCTTCTCACTCTCTTTTTAGCTCCATTTCCTCCTTCCCCCTTCCCGTCCTCCTTTTCCTCCTTCCCCCTTCGCGTCCTCCTTTTACTCCTCATCCTTCTCTACATCCTCCTTTTCCTTCTAGTCCTCCTTTTCCTCCTTCCCCCTTCTCACCCTCCTTTTACCTCCTACCCCATCTCCTCGTCCTGCTTTTCCACCTTCCCCCTTTCCACCCTCCTTTTCCTCCTTTTCCCCCTCGTCTTCGTCGTCCTTCGCTTCACGTTCTCGGCCGATACGGTTCGCTTCGCCGGCTCGAGAGAGGATCACGAAACAGGGCGAGCGGAAGAGGAAACCGGTCGTAGAGAAGAACGGACGCGAGATTCTGGACGCGGCGGCCAGGGAACGCGGACAAGGCACGAGAACTATACTGGAATTTACTATCACGACCAAGACCAAAGGATACCCTCCGATCGCTTTATTTCCCCTTCTCACGAATTACCGATGGCGAGGAGTCGCGCTCGCTACTTTTGCTTCGGCTTCTTGTCACGTACTGGATAAGGGGCTGTATAGCCACAGTGATATCTTCCTATGGACACGTCATTTCTTAACCTCTTAGGCACGGCTGGATTTTACACGAATTTTCGTAACTAAATTACCATTTTTGTTAATATACAATTTTTGGGGATAGTTATAGACAGTATTTGCTATATACAAATTCTTTTTTTAGTGTGTTGTTGTACATATACAATTCCACGTTAATAGCTAATAATGCAATTTAATAGCTAATAATACTTAGAAAATATTAAGAATGAATTATTGCCAAATAACAGAGCGTGAAAGGAGACAAAGGTTTAAGAGCAAAAAGTTAACCTCCTGCGATTGTATTGAATTCATAGTTAAATATAAATATGCATAAAGTGTATTAATTTTAAACAAAATGTATAATTTATTTTTTAAAGCTTGAAGCTAACTTTACCTCGAAATAAAAATTACGTCAATAAATTGAACAGCTTTGGTGGCTCCACCAGCAAAATGTTAATATCAAGAACTAGATCACAAACCGCACAATTCCAATCAGAGAATATTAAAAAACACTTCGTTCCAATAATCCAACATAAATTTAGAAATCCATATTGCGCCTATAAAAAGACCATCCTCCAAAACGCGGTATAAAAGAGGAAATTTTAATAAAAGCGACTTTAGCTAGCCCTTCGCCCCGGATCAGAACAGGACACTCCGTACGCGAACTACCTTTTAATCATCGTCGCGTGTACGCGGCGTAATAAAATCCTTTATTATCTTGGCACCCGTGGAACGTACCTTTATCAATTCTTTTTTCTCCAAGGATGGAGGGGGAGTGCGAGTGAAAGAGAGAGAAAGAGAGAGAGAGGGGGAGAGGAAATAGAGGAGGGACGGAGAGGGTGGTAATCTCAACAGGAGTCCGTATATTTAAACAAATATTGAAAAAAGCCCCGAACAGTACGAAAACATCGCCTGCTCGCAGCAGGGAATTACGCGGGTTTTAATTTGCCCCGATAGCTTTCGCGATTTCCTTCGGAAAAATTCGCCGTGGCGGAACGAAAGGGTGAACGCGCGCGCGTACGCCGCATACGGATCGTTGAAAAAGCGGAACAGAGAGGCGGTGTGTTACCGGCACACGGTTTATCTGATCTCCCGGTTAGATGCGCGGGTTTTGGTACGCGAGCAAGCTAGCGAGCGTTGCGAGGAACTCTCGCGCGGGTAAAAAGGCGAGTGAGATACGTACAAAGAATTCTAATAAAAATCTGACACCGGCGTGCAAAAGCATTCTCGAAAGGAGGATAAAGCAACACAAAGATCCGTAACCCGACGCTCGGGGGTTCCTCCTCCTCCTCTCTGCCTCTGCCCCCCCCCCCCCCCGGGTTGAAATTGAATCGTAGTTCCGAGGCGGAGAAAAAAGGAAGAAATTATGACCGTCGCGCCGGGAATAACGAAAGTCCCGGTTCCTGTCTGGGAGGGGTGGGGGTGGGAGAAAGGTGAGAGGATGATCGCGAGCGAAAACCTCTCCGTTTTAATGAAATTTATCGGGAATCCAATGCTTGGGCGGTGGCGGCCGAAGATGGCTCTTTAGAAACGCTGATCAGGCGCGACAATGTTGGGACACGGTGACATGGCTAATCGCTGGATTGTGATGCATGGGGCTGATATTTTTTTTATTTTATTTCTGTCCAGACGCTAAGCGGAATTCTGTGATTAGATGAGGACATAATCTATACAGAAATTAAAATTGATTGAACGATGTGACGATGCGTTGGATTTGCAGTTAATTTTTCTAAGGCTTTTTTTCACATAATTTACGACTGTGATGCATTTTAGTAATTCTCTAAAAAAATAGTCTTCGCAGACAAAACTACACTTATTATGATCGATAAAACGCGTAACAAAATTTATCCGCGAATTAAAATGACGCAGCCGAGTGGTTAATTCCAACGTCAGAAATGAAAAATTAAAAATGCTGCAACCGATGATAAATGCCGCAACATGGTATATCCAAGATATCTAATCTCTGGTCAACCGAGTACAATATCCCACGATCAACGAAAGCATGGTGGCCGACCATACGACGAGCGATACCAGAAATTCGATGCTCAGTCAAGGGGGAGAGGAATAGAGGTCCAGCTAATGACACTGTATCGCGAGGAGAGGGGGGAGGGGAAGGGGTCCAGCTAATGACACTGTGTCGCCGGGGGAGAGGGCCAGGTGTCATCATGATCGCGTTTGCGGGCCAATCATGTCACCGGCGTACCCACGCTCCACATATCCTTGCCGCGCGCTGGATCTCCCTCTCGTTACCTGGCCGAGATTAATATTCAAAGAGGAGATTCGCCGGGGTACCGGGGTACCCTCTCTCTCTCTCTCTCTGTATGTGGGGGAGAGCCCTAACACGGCTGTGAACTGCACAGGTCATCGAGCAACAGAGGAAAGTACCCGTGCGTAGATCCTGGGCCGCCTTTAAATTCGCGACAGCGTCCCGCCCTTTTCCTTCGGAGCCGTCACCTGGAATATTAACCGGCGCCCGCGTCTATTATTAGCCGGCTCGCCCCTTAAGGGCGCCACCCTTCTTTCAGAAAACGGGGGGGGGGCGGTGGCTTGCTGCGGGCGAGCCAACACAGAGATGGCGGTGGGGGGGATGTGGGTGGAGAAGCTTGTAGCTCGAACGTGTTCCGCGGGTTACGAGACGCCAGCGGCACGGTAATCGGCCGATTAAAATTATAATCTCGGCGTAATCACGGCGTTGCCGGGTCCGGGGGTGTGGAGGTCCGGGTCCCTTCTAATTAATATTAAAAGAGCGAAATTAATAATTAGCGGGGCCGGCGCGTTAAAGGCGCTGCTCGACTGCGGATCTCACGGGGGCTCGCTCTTTTACGGTCAAGACGCGGAGAACGCGGCCGCTCTCTCTCTCTCTCTCTCTCTCTCTCTCTTTCTTTGCTGCTTCCGACGCGATAATTACGCTTCCTCTGATACGTTCGACCAGCGCCGCGGTTAATTGCGATTCTTCGCCCGTTTCCGGGCTAATGGTCGGCCTGTTGCCGCGCTACCGCGCCGGATTCTTCCGATCCGCGCTGTTCGAACTGTAATTGCCGCTCCGTGACGCCGTTCACTGGTTCAGCGAACTAAGGCGTACAATGTTCTAGCCAATCTTTAAAGCAATTTTAATAGAGCATATTATGTTTATGGCATGGTCAGAGGGAAATTGAAGAGTTTAACCCTTTGTTTAGGGTTTAGCAAGTTGCGATGGTGAGGGATAATTTTTAGATCGGTAAGGGGTAGCTTTGACACGTGATAGGTACTGGGTTATATTTGCTTTCAAAAATGTTAACTAGGAATGGAAGAGAACATTTTGGTAGGGTAGGAAGAATAAATGTTATTAGTATTTTTTGAAATATATATGTTCTTAAATTAAAAATAATATTGACGAATATTTTCAATAAAATATTGTTCGACTATGTTTGAACTAAATATAGTATTTTCTCTGCATTTTTATGATGTCGAACATACGTTCACGCTTATATTAATACAATAGAATTAAAGATTTTTCAAATTGGAGAATTATTACACGTAATAGAGAATTACTTTAATGCCAATAAAAGTCGCAAGAAGATTCCATTGCAATTATTACGGCTATTAAAGACTTAAAGACGTAACCAATGCCATGCAAGTTCGCTTTGCAAATTTAATTCATCTAAATCAAATACCACATTTTTATAAAATCGTCAAAGTTTACGTCGCGATGTAAAAGTATTAAAACCTTCTAATATTATATATAACCTGTATTCCACCCTCTCGTTTTAGCTATAACAGCATAAAATCCCAATTACTATAAAACAAGTAAATGCCTTCACCTCAGAAAATGTCACCGAAATGCAAAATCCAGCTGCGTCCTAATCAACAGCTCATTAATATGGCTTTGTACCAGAGAGTACGTACCAGTGCAGAAAACCATAACGAGTATAGAGGACCATAACAAGTGTAGAAGACCGTAACGAGTATACAGTACCATAGCAAGTGTAGAACACCGTAACGACCGTAAAACACCATAACGCGTGCCCACTACCGCGTAGATCATTCTTGGCAGAAAAGATTTCGTGGCTGCTTATCATAACGGAGTCGTCGACGCCGATTTCTGCGTAACGCGTGCCGCAGCTGGTATCCGTTTAACGGGGCGACGTCCGAGCGGCAATAAACCACGGAAACTGGTGCAGAGAGAGAAAGAGAGAGAGAGAGAGAGAGAGAGAGAAAGAGAGAGGGCGCACGAAGAAGAGAAGAGGCGACAGGATTTACGCGGGATTGTATTACGGAGCCGCGCCGGCAGCTGGCTGGTGTCACATTTTATAACGTTGCCGGTGACATTAGCTTCTCGGGGTCCGGTTCTCGGGTTCAACTCGACTACAGAGAGGAGCTGCTGCTTGCTACTCGAGACCACGACACGCGGTGCCCATTTAAAGATTCATCCGCCGCGTCCCTTCTTCCGTTAATAGAGGACCGCTGACCGTGAACGGACCCCGACCGAACCGTCCGCTCCTGTTACGTCGATTCCTCGAAGGGGAGTGTACCAGCGAAAGAGAGAGAGAGACGACAATCTTTTCGGAAGACTACGTTTGCCTCGTTAACACCGCCTTTGGGCTATTACCGTCTTCGGTACTTCACAGGCTCGTTTAAGAGCTGTTGAAACGATCGCGGATGCTCGTTCTTCGCGCCGCGATCGATCGCAGGGAATCGTCGCAACGGTCGCTGCGAGGTATTTCTTGCAGATGCGAATGGCTTTTGGTATTCCGTGTTTAGCGAGCCGAATCAGAGTGGCTTTAAGAATGATTTTAAGACAGACTTATAAGACTGATTTTAAGTTAGTTTTAGAAGGCTTTTTGCCAGACTTATCAGACTTGATTTATAGGTATATTTATTTATAAGTCTATTTTAAGACTGACTTTAAGTTAGTCTTACAAGGCTTTATTTTCACGTATTATTTTGCGAGCATCAAGGAGTACATCTTCTTTAATATATTTATATTATAGGAACGATAGCAATAGCTCTGTGTCAAATTCTATATTCTCTTGATTTAGCAATCATCATTGCAGTGTTAAATAATCTAGCAGTAACCAAAAACTGTACTCAAAATAGCAGGAAAACACGACGAATACAAATTAAAGGGAACGAATAAAAATTAAAGGGGAAAGATAAAAATTAAAGGAAACAAATAAAAATTAAGGAAGACAAATAAACCATAAAGGGGACGAATAAAAATTAAAAGAGAACAATTTAAAATTAAAGGAAATAAGTAACACTTAAAGGAAACAAATAAACCTTAAAGGGGACGAATAAAAATGAAAAGGAACAAATAAACCTTAAAGAGAACAAAGAAAACTTAAACAGAAAAACCTAAAAATTAAAGGAACCGAATAAAAATGAAAGGGACGGAATAAAAATTTCGTCGCGCGTAATGCTCTGCTCGAACAGCGAAGGAAGCACTCGGCGTAGTCCACTCAATCTCCGGAATAAAGTTGCAAACACTTTCACGGGCCCTCGACGAGCCCGACGAGCCCATCAACGATTACAAGGGACATTCATTTACAAATTATAATCGCGTTCGGTGCCTCGGCTCCGGTTCTTTTTCGCGCCGGTGCGAGCCATCCCCCCCACGATGCAAATTTATGCAAATACGGAGGAGGGACCGACCTTCGACCGGAGGAGATCCGGGTGGGTAATGTATCGCGGCAAGCTTCGCAATTCCGTGATAGCTGATAACGAGTCCGTTTGTTATACACCATGGACCTCCCAATCCCCTCTGGTTCACCCCCTCGCTCTCGCTTTCTCTTTCACGGTCTTCGTTTCTCTCGCTTTCTCTCTCATATTCACTGTTTCTCTCGCTTTCTCTTTCTGTACGTGTCTCTTCTTTACTTTCATTCTTTCTCTATCACTTTCTGCTTTTGACTGTTTCTTGTCACTGTCTTTTTCTCTCTCGTACTCTTACTGTGTCTCTCTGTCTATTTGTCACTTACTTTCATTCTTTCTCTCTCTCACTCTCTTTCTCATTTTCTCTCTCGCACTATCTCTTTTTCTTGAACATATACCTTGTCTCTATTTTTCTTTCCTCTATTGCTTTCTTTCTCTCTTTCTTTCGCTTCGTCTCTCTGTCTCTGTATTTGTCTCTAACTTTCATTCCTTCTATCTCAGCCTCTCTTTCTAACTGTCTTTTTCTCACTTTCTCTATGACTCTCACACTTTCTCTATCTCACCCTCTTTTTATTTCTTTCATCCCTCTCTAGCCTTCTTTCTCTCTCTTACTCTTTCACTTTCACTCTCTGTCTGTCTCTCGCTCACTTTATCTCTCTCTCTCTCTTTTGTCTACCCTCTTCACCTCTCTCCATAAAACTTGACGAAAATCTGACCGCGGCGACGCATTAGCCACCCGCGGCAGCCTCACCCCCCCCCCCCCCCCCCCCCCCCCCCCCCCCCCCCCAGGATCGAACGAACGATCCACGGGAGCGAGGTGGATCTGGTCGAGGATCTAGCCCACGACGGGGCGAGATAAAATCGCGCGCGGCACGTGAGAGGAATTGCTCTCCCTTTCACGGGGGCCGTGTTTCGAATGAAAATCCAATCTTTCCTCGTCACGCCGGATTTAATGCATGGCCGGCGTACGCGTAATCTCCCTTCCTATTGATATTTCATATTGTGCTCACGCGCTCTCTCCCCACCCTCCCTTCCTCTCTCTCTCTCTTTCTCTCTCCTCCCTCCAGACGCGATCCGCGTTCCTTTTCAGAGCGTAACACGTTGTAAAGGGACACGGGTGTTACTTTGATCAAGGAATTTTCTGGCTATTTTCTGCATGAAAATGAGCCCCCCTCCCCCCTTCAGCCCCCCCTCCGGTGTCGGCGGCGGTGGTCCTTTTGTTCTTCGGCGCGCGTCGCTCGAGAGGAAAGCCGCGCGCGCCACGGGCCGTGGGCGGAATTTGTTATTTGATATTTCGGCTTTTGACTCCGGCGTCGTCACAGATGGTCACGTTTGTTTGCCTATTTGCCACGCTCTTTGGTAATTACTTTGTCGGTGCGCGCACGCGCGCGTTCGCCGGGCTGCTTGCTCTCCCAAGGAATTCAACGGAGGACGGTGCTGATTTCGCGAGAGAGGACACGCTGCGAATTTGCGTTTCGACGATCTTTATACGTGTCGCAGTAGTTGTTTGGCGCGAACTTGCTCTTGGACTCGAGAGAGCGAGAATATTTGTATTAACCCTTTGCGCTCGAAGCCATTTCAACTGGAAATCTAAAATCATTTTTCTGGCTTCGAGAAATCAATTAGGATCAGAATATGCGCGGTAATTATTGGTATTTCTATCGACCGTATTGTCGGGGTTCCGTCGAAAAACGGATTAGCGCGTAAAAATTAACGTCCGCGCGGTCGCTATTTTTTTCCCCGAGTGTCGGAATAGAATTGGCATTTCAGATGGGGGAGGGGGAAGGGGGGAGGCGGTCGCCGCCGCCGCCCGGCACGCTGACAATCACCGGGCTTCCCTCGTTTTGAGGCGTCGAAACGAGCGAGCGAGCGATCGGAGGCCCGAGCTCCTCGTTTTGTCGCGGCGTGTGCAATCTACCGACAAGCCTGCCAAATCGACTCGTCGATTCGTCCGCGAGATCTCATCGCTTCCGCCGGGCCGCGCCGCGCGATCAGTAGAACCCGGTTTACGGGAATTAATAAAACGAATTGTAATGCGCGGGACGATCTCCCGGCCGAAATTCCGTCGATATCCCGGGGCCCCGACGAACGTCGACGATCCGACGGCCGTGAAACGATTCCGAACGACGTCCGCGGAGCGTGCAAGAAGGAGAAGCTGTGAGTGTTGGTTTTATGTATGCGTCTAGGTTGCATGGTCTATGACTGAGTGAATCATTGGAATTTTTATGCGAGTGTCCCATCTAGTATGAATGGTGTGATATGTGCACAAGGAAGTAGGAATAAGGCCCACTTTGTGCCCAGCCGTAGAGAAGGTCACAACGAGGTTTGTGAGTGAGATAGCGTGAGTCGCAAATAGAGTTGAGAAGATATTATATAGATTAGTGTTTAGTTTTATTAAAATATATTATTATCATAATCTAAAGAGAAGTAAATCATAATATTTCATCCCACTCTATCCACAGAAGTCTGTTTTCTTCTCGATACACGACACTATTCGATTCTTCGATGTTTGGAACCTAAAACCTTCTAACTAAAGGTCTATGTTGGAATTTCAACGATGACGACCGATGGAAAACAGACCCAGCGAACTGTTTTATGGCCCTTTATGAGGGTGAGCCGTTGGCGACGAAGGCCCACGGATTTTTCAGTTCTAAAGCAGAAACCGGACCGTGAGGTTGCCACCTCGGATTACCACTAACACTGTATATATTTTTCTCTGTATATGTAGTTCTGTTATACATCACTTATTCTACTGGATACTCGAACGTTATGAAGTATTAAATTGAATTAAAAATAAAGTGTATTAGAGTTTTAATTCAAAACCTTTCAACAATCTAACATAGCACCAAGCTAAATAAATAACTGTTTTAAGCCAAATTCCGCTTCTACATTCACACAGTCCACCCATACTTCATCGCAATTCGTCACTCGCGAACTAACTACGCCGTGACACCCCAACAGTAATCGAAATACTTCTCGCCCCTCCTCCCGTAACCACGATACACCCTCCATTGTCGCGAAGATGGCCATTCATTTGCTCGGCGTCGCCCCGAAGCAGTCGAACAACGGAGTCGTCGCAGTCGAACACCCATTGAATCCGGGCTACTTATTAGCTCGCCGAGCACTTTTATTACCCACTCGGTAACGCGTCGGAACACCTATGCGAGCTTTAATATATGTTTGCTGTCGAGCTGCCGCGCTCGCTGTTCTCTTTCCCTTGGGTCCTTCGATAATTTCATTACGCCGCTCTCGCGTTTCGCTCCCGTTTAATTGTCCCGGTGTTTATGGAGCGCGGCGCTGAGCTCTCTCCGCTTTACACGGAGAGGCCGTTGCAAAAATAACGACGGGACCAATGAGCCCACCACCGTATTTAGCACGATTCCGTTGAATTATTGAAAGAAGCTCTAATTCCGGCGAAAGGCACTTTGCGTATTGTGCACTGACCATTAGGCATTATGTTTTCATCGAGCTTATATGGACGCTGACGGGATTTCATACCTCGCGTTTATGATAAATAAATAAAATTAAAATTAAATGAATTAGGTGAATTTCGTCGATCGATCGAATCGACTTCGTCAAATTAAATAACTCAAATAAATCAAATAAATAGAGTAAATAAAATACGATAAAATTAACTAGATAAACATATAACTCAAATAAATAAATAGACAATAATATTAATTTAAAAGCGACAGGATTACGATTCCGCCGATTAAAATTCGTCGTTTATTCTTCGTCGCCGCTTCGACGAAATTCCGACGTTCCCGTAAAATCGTACATGTTAATTTCGGCCATAGTTTCGGCGATTTTCGGCGCGTCGAGCCGCCGATTTAAAAGCTTGTCGCGCCGCATGGAAACGCGACAAAGGAGCCGGGGTCGCGTCGACGTGTTTCTGTCGTTAACCCGGTATTCACGGTTGGCGCGCGCGTTAAAGCGCTGCCCCTTCCGTGTACGGCGCTCGAATGCGAAATCAAAGCGGCGTCGCCCGCGCGCTGCATCGGCAGTGGCCCCCGTGTCTTACACCTCCGACTAGCACCCCCCCACTCCCACCCCTCGGTACCTGCGCGCGCGTTTCGACCATCGTAATATCCGTTTCGATTCGTTACTAGGCCATTGTCGACTCGAAAATCGGCGCCGTTTCAAAGCGTGCGCGCGCGCGCCCCCCGGACAAAAACCGTGGTCCGCGCCGCAGGGTATAATCCCGGGGGAGGGGGGAGGGAGAAGAGGGGGAAAAACGGTTTCAAACGGGTGCCCGGATGCCGGAGAGACCTGGAGGACGTTGTTAACGAGGAACGGGTTGGCGGACACTGTTCCATCCTGCGGTTTCCTTTAAGCTTTTTACCCGCGTCAGGTGAACGGCCTTCCGCGTTTCGCGGTGTTTTTCGTGGATTACGGGGTGCTTCGAGAGTGCATCGAATCGCGCGCCAAACGTCATTTATTCGATCGGAATTTTCACTGTGGAAACATTTCCCATTCTCGAAGCGGAACGTGTCAATGATTTCGAATACAGTAGACACTTTTTTACTTGCAGGAACGGGGGAACTTGATCAACGAGTCCCGGGTCTTTCATCCCCCTTGGCAGCCCTCCCCCTTCTGTCACGGGGACCATGGAGCGCGAGAGCCGACTAGCTAGCGAAATTACTCGGGCGTGATGGTTTCTACGTATGACAACCGGTGCGCGCCGGTTCTTCTTTCTTAGACGCGCGCGAGTCTCCCTTAAAAATGCGTATACCTCTCGCTGTGTTGCCGCGGCGAACATCCCGCGCGAGAAAGGGTTTGTTCTCCGCGGGTCTGGCTGTGAAAAGCGCCACCGTTCCGTGGCCATACGCGGGCCGCTGAAACCTCTTTGAATAACGGCGAACACCCGATGAAACGACCGGCGCGCACACCCTTTCCCGTATTATTCTCCGCGGAGGAGCCTTGATAAGTTTTTAGCGGAGTTCTTGCGAAATCATTCCCGACGCGCTTGTACCATGTTTAAATAACGCTGGGAGGATTAACGTGCTCGCGGTGTTGAACGGCGGAAATACTCGACGTTTTCCTTTTCGTTTTTCTGCGATGATATTTTTGTATTTTAAATCGCTCTTTGGTAGGCGATGACGTTTTAAGGTCTAAATGATTGCTTGCGCGAGATGACAGATTTTTTACTATTTTTTTTCTATTATTCATAGTATTTTAATTTTAGAAATTTAATTTCCAATTTTTATTAGGTACAAGAATATTTATTTTTGATTTTGAATTTTTCAAAATCTGGTCAATTAATTTCCTTCGAAATTTAGACGCAAATTTATTATTTTTATTTTTTATACTTTGTTCCAAATCACTAATGAAATAAACTACAGTGTCGACAATTTTTAAATTATGAACCCTTCGCTTTTATTAATGCGCTTAAATAAAATACCTGCAGTCATAGTAAAAATCCTATACACATACCTCTATCTTTAACACTTTCCAAAATTATTTCTAAAACTCTAAATTAATTCAATATAATATTACCCAAAAATATTCAGACAAGTACAACGTCACCTAGGACGCCGACGCGCAGCCTCTAAAAGCTATAATTAACCAAACAATTCGCAAAATTACCGAAAATATTTCCAAAACTTTCTCACACGATAAAATCTCAAATAAAACGAAAGAAAAGCACTTTGCAGTGTAACATCGCCTTAATGAAAACTCGCAGGAAAACGCGTTGGAATAATAGCCGGGCGCGGACCGGGTAAAACAAATCCACCCTCGTCGACCCTCGGACCCCCCTACCCCACGGAGGGGACAGACAATATTTAAACCGTAGTTTCCCGATCCGATCAACAAGCCCCTTCCACACCCCCCGCCTCGCCCCCGCGATACACATTGTCGAACCCGCTCACGTCCGCGACTCCTGTCGGCGTCGGTGGGGGGACAAACGAGACCTCAGTAGGGCGCAGAGCAAAGAGGGAAAAAGGAGGCTCGGCCAATGGCTGACGTTATTAGAGCAGCATGAGAAAGGGGGACGGAGGGAAGAGACACTGGGTTGGAGAAAGAGAACAGGGTGGAGAGAAGAAGACAGTGGATGCAGAAAGAGAACAGGGTTGAGAGAAAGAGCATGAGAAAGGGAGACGAAGGAGGTGGAAGAGACACTGGGTGGAGAAAGAGAACAGGGTTGAGAGAAAAAGACAGTGGATGCAGAAAGAGAACAGGGTTGAGAGAAAAAGACAGTGGATGCAGAAAGAGAACAGGGTTGAGAAAGAGAACAGGGTTGAGAGAGAGAGAGAGAGAGAGCATGAGAAAGCAGCATGAGAAAGGGAGACGAAGGAGGAGGAAGAGACACTGGGTGGAGAAAAAGAACAGGGTTCAGAGAAAGAGACACTGGGTGGAGAGAAAGAGGCACTGGGTTGAGAGAAAGAGACACAGGGTTGAGAGAAAGAGACACTGGGTGGAGAAAGAGACCAGGGTTGAGAGAAAGGTCTCGGTTACGTGGAGAGAGCCTCGTCGTCGTCGGAGTACGAGACGTAGTAGACGAGGAATAAAGGGAGAGACCGATAAGGGCTCAGGCTGACGTTGCCGGTGTCTGCCGACGCATCGTGGAAGTTGTACGCGTCGAAGGATCGAAGGGGGGGGGGGGGGAGGGGGGGGGGGGGATGTATCATCCGCGGCAAACTTTGCCAGTATTCGATCATCCCCCTACGCCGTGGACGAGCGCCGCCTGTCGCATTCTAACAATGCGAGTCCTCTCCGTGAGGAACGTAGGAGGAGGAGGAGGAGGGTTCGGGAGTAGTGGCGTCGGGAAGAAGCCCGCGACGCGAACAGAGGGGGGTGGTGGTGCGCCGAGGGGGGGGGGGGGAATATTACACCACGTGTGGCAGTAATAAGACTGCGCGCGTGACGATAATGCAAAAATACCGGGCACCGTTCCTCGCCGTTTTTGTTCCCTCCCCCGTCGCTTTCCTTCGTTTCCTCGTTATCTCGGCGTCCCCCTCGACCACCCCCCTAACCATGGCCCCCTCGACCGCCTCCGTAGCCCCCTCCGACCACCCCTCGTGGCCACCTCATGGCCACCCTCGGATCTCGCCCTCGTTGCGTCTCATTTTTGCCCAGCGATTACGAGCTTAGCCCCGCGTCGCCTGCGTCCGCGTCGCATCGGGGAAAACTTAAATTTAGTTCCGCGATGATTACCGTGCACCGACCCCTATTCGAAAGGGGGCGGGAGAGGAGGGCCTTGTTGCGGTAATTTCGGTACGGGACAGTTCCGCGGTCTGATTAAGCTTGATACCGACTGCTTTGTGCCGGGTAGTCGTTCCGAGAGGCTCACGGTGTTACGGAATTATAGGGTGGAGGGGGGTGGGGGGAGACCTGTTTCGTAACTTGCAATTAAGGGGAGTTTTTGGGGGCGGGCGCCGCGGACTTTGAACTGTTTGCTTTTGAAATAGTTAGACGCTCGTTGTAATTACGGAAGAACCGCTTAAAGACGCCGTGATTCCGGCATCAACGGAGGATCGCTGGAGCCTTCGATTATCAGCGCGAGATTGCCGCGATTGTCCTCCGCCCGTATGTGCTCCCTCTATCTCATTCTCTCTCTGTCTCTTTCTCTCATGAATATTGATCAATTCTATACTTTCCAACGGCTCGATTAGGAGTCGTAAAAGCGAATGGATCGTTTCGTTTAATTGATAGTTCTTCGAGCGTGTAACGACGCGGCGGAATCGTCCCGAACTTGCGGCGCTCGATTATCAACTACCTTTTTAACCCTTTACCCTACTGCGTCAGACTCGTTACCAATTTGAGTCACAGTCCATTATTAACCCTTTGCATTCGAAGCCATTTTTACTGTAAGTCTGAAATCATTTTTCTAGTGTACAGTATTTCCATTTTAAGCTACGAAAGCGCATTTTATACTAATTTCATTTAATTACAGTTAGTTTTTAATTACAATTTATACTAATTCTAACAAATTTTCAACAATTTTTCTAACATTAAACTGTGTTGCTATAAAAATTATTTTAAAGGGTGACAAAACAATTTTAGTGGTGCCTCAGCGTCGTCACTCGAGTGCAAAGGGTTAAACTTGTCATTTTCAGAATGGTTACATACCATATTCATTACGTCTCCGCCGCTCGCTTGTATCTTCAATATTTCACACAGACGACCACCGAGTTCTGCAACCTTTAATTTATTCCCCGAAGCTTCCGAAGTTGCATAAAGACGCGCTCGCTAATGCAGCGCGACGATGCCGGGGGGGGGGGGGGGGGGGGGGGGGGGGGGGGGGTGTTGCACCGGTAGATTTTAATTTGCCGCCGCTATTTTTCGCGAGATGCTGGAAATACGCGCGGTAGTTCTCGCGGGGCAAGGATCGGTTAATATTATTTACGTTTTACGCGTTTCCCATTCTCGTTTATTCCACGATAAATTTCACTCGAACCGGTTTCCACGCCCGTTGGAATTTTATGCTTTCCAGCAAAAGCTTTGGCTCGCGCGCGCGCGTCTCCGCCATATTTTGCCCGGTAATCACGTTTCCGTTGAAAGAGCGGCCGAAGAAGGCGCGCCTTATTCACGAGTTCCTCGAACGAGTAGAACCTTTTCCAAAACCACCAAGTGTCCCATTAGCCTGGAAATCCCGGGAAGCCGCCGGTCAAGTACGGTTCACCGGAAAGCCAGAAACAAAACGAGCCCCGAGCTTTGACGTTTCCAGTCGGCCCTCTCCCCCCCCCCCCCCCCCC